>NC_069500.1:48474081-48774081 GCF_027579735.1 Bombina bombina
GAAAAGTGAGTTTAAAATCCTCCACTAAATACAAAATGTAGAGAAAATAACTCATTGTGTAAACCATTTACAGATCTCGACAAGTCAGAAGACTTGCTTTTCCCACAGAAACTCTCTGATAACACTGTTTCCAATGCAGCAAGGGATTCTGGGTAAGACATGCAAATGAGGTTCACAATGACTCACCTTTTTACTTTTAGCCTGCTTTTTAAGGCAGTTATTTTCTCTACATTTTGTTTTTAGCGGAGGATTTTAAACTCACTTTTCGCCTCCCCATAATTTTAATTGTTGTTGTATTTCTCCTAGAAATGAACTTTTCCAAGCAGTGATTCAACCTACTCTCAGCTGATGAGTGGCAATAGCCACGAAAAACAGCTGTCCTGGGATTGGTCGGAATCACTGTACTAACCCTAGCTAAGCATAAAAGCTGTGTAATGCGGTGATGCTATGTCATAAAGGGAAGTCTGCCTTAAAAAGCAGGCTAAAAGTAAAAAGGTGAGTCATTGTGAACCTCATTTGCATGTCTTACCCAGAATCCCTTGCTGCATTGGAAACAGTGTAATCGGAGAGTTTCTGTAAATGGTTTACACAATGAGTTATTTTCTCTCTCTCTCTCTCTCTCTCTCTCTCTCTCTCTCTCTCTCTCTCTCTCTCTCTCTCTCTCTCTCTCTCTCTCTCTCTATATATATATATATATATATATATATTTATATATATATATATATATATATATATATATAAAATATATATATGTATACAGTATATATATATATATATATATATATATACTGTATATATATATATATATATATATATATATATACTGTATATATATATATATATATATACTGTATATATATATACGCATACATATCCATCTATAGAAATGAAGAAAATAATATGTATGTATCTCAATGTTAAAGCTCTTTGGCTGACTCTTTCTTCCTAATACCTGAGATATCATATCTTTGAGCCTTTATAACTTTTGTGAGCAATATTATTATTAAATATGTTTTATGAGATGGTGTTATTATGAGTGTAAGTGTACTTTGTAATGTATTTTTGATGTTTTTTTATGCATCTTTTATGTTTCGCAAAACAATTAACCAGAGCTCTGAAATCACAGTAATCATTCTAGCATAAATTGTGATTGCGCGCAAACAATTGCATTTACTTTCAAACTCGTAATACGAGCGATAAGCACCACAAGTGCAAAGCCTTGCGATAAAATGCTTATCACTCAGGCACAAGCGTTTGCGCTCCACTCATAATCTAGCCCTAAATACATTTTATAAGCATAGTATTGAGGTTTTTCTCTGCATAGTGCTCTAGTCATGGGTACTGCCATTTTGAAATCTAGTTTTCATTTCATTCCAGCACTGACCTGTTTGTACATGTGCAGAAACTCTCCTTCAGATACATGCAGCGTAACCTAGGTTCCAAAATAGTGGCACTCATAATTAGAGGGAGATGCATGAAACTAATTAAGTGTTTAATGTCCCTTTAACAATTAAAAGCAGCAAATGATAAAAAGATAACAGGAGATTTAGTTACAACAGCTAAGAAATGATCATCTAAATGTCCTAACAATTGACCATTAGTATTTGAGTTTTATGGCTTTATTTTTGAAGCTGCTAATGAAGCTCTTGAGTCCTCATGTTCATTTTCTTCATGAGAAAGGTGGGAGTAGTCATGAGAAAAATTGGCAACCATTGGGTGTTTGAATAATGTAATAACATTGAAATTTGGACTTAAGACCTACACAAAAATGGTCAAAAATGCATCTTTTTTTTTTCGTTTTAATATAAATTAGTAGAAAATTAGCTATATACTATAATGGTGTTTTTTGGAGAAAAATATTAGGTACATTTTCCAAATTGATTGTGATCGATCCCATAGTCTTTGAAGTAGAACATGTATGTGCTGTACCCTTTAGAAAACTATATTGATTTTTTGCCCTCCATATTTCTACATTTTTTAGAATTTTTTAACGAGGGTTCCATTTACTAAGCAGCAAATTCTGTCATGGAGCCCAGCATCCACTCCTCCTTAGCTAAGAAGCCAGTAGGACATCTTCCCAAGTCGGGATACTCATCCGACCACAGCATAATATGTGGAGCCCTAAGTGTCCAAAGATTTTGCATATTTGAACACATATTCCAATGCAATGTACATATCTAGTAAGACAGTGCTACAAAAGTTTGAATTTTATCTTTCAACTTTTTTACAATATTTCCTCCACGCTATCATTTCCGAAGTAGAATAAAAATATGATCTTCCATATGCTTAAGTCATTTGTTTCAGAAAGGACAAGAAATATCACAGAAATCAGACTGCCATATCAAAATCCCTTTGTCAGGCAGATCGGTGTTTTAGTGAAAACCATTGTAGAAAATAGATGGGTTTTACATTTTTCATTAGCGTATCATTCTGACAGTTGAACTCTATTATGATGTCTTGAGGAAGTATCTGATCCATTCTATTATCCTGTCTGACAAAGAGGAAGAATTGTCAATGATTTTAGAAAGGTCAAACACAACCGGCGTTCACTGTACATAGTTCAGAGCTAATGAAAGAAATTTTACAGATGAAATTTCATAGTAAAATATACAATGAATTAACATTTTAAGAAAAGAGCTTATCTTCTCCTTTGAAATTTATATCCCAAGTTGTAACAAAGTGATGGTGTTTGTATGTCATGAACACTCACCTTTTGTATGTATTTGGCAGAAAAGTTATGTTAAATGACACTATATGTATATTTAGATTTATATTTTCTTTACAAGTATGTTTTGGGTAGCAGCCAAAAAAGTCTACAAAGAAACAAAGCACGACCAGAATCAAGTTTAACGGCAATAAACACACAATGCTACAATGTTGCACTTACAATGTTAAAAAAACGTTTATTGCACATCTATCCAATAGTGACATAAAACTCTTTGAAGTCCCGTATGGTTATCCTAGATCCTCAGTCAGCGCTTCTCCGTATCAGGCTTGCGTCCATACGCCCTGCGTATAACTAAAGCCGGAAGCGTTATTTTCTCCTTGCTGATCCAAAAGGTGAATGTAATGTGGAGTGTCTACGGGTCCTCATTTGAACCAAAAATCCTCAACGCGTTTCAACCAGCAGAGTGCGGTCTTTCTCAACAGCCTGATCGTCAAAGGCCGTAGTTGTCTTTAAATATCTAGTGAGTCTTTCTTATTGGTTGTAAAATGTCCCAGTAACCAATGCTCATCAGTGTTGAATACCACTTTGGGGACCTACTAAACATACAAGCCTGTGTTTGGGGACATTTTGAGAACATATACTGAGAACCATTGCAAAACAATTTAACATTGACAAAGTTAATGAATATTATTAAAAACAAATATATGCTACATTTTATTATTAAAAAAAAAAAAATTCCCCCTTTATATTAAAAACCTCTAATGAAAATGAATTAATTATGCTCCCTATGTGTTACAACTAATACCTAGAAGTAAAATCAATTGAAAACAATATGATCAGCCTATAAAAACAATTCTGATGATGTGTAATACAAGATATAAACTCTATATTAGCAGTCAAACTATGCCATTTAAAGTGTAAATACATCCAGTGTGACATAGAATCATCTAATTTTATATTATATTATGTCTACAATCAACATTCATATGCAACATTAAATATATCTCATATTGACTTGTATACAGCCTTTTGTTTGCTATCCAGGATTTCAGATTACAGCATTTTACATAATGCAGCCAGATCTAGACCTTTTGGATGTAGACAATTTAACTTCTGTATCCAAAAGGTCTCCTGATTTCTGAGTAATAACAGTCTATTATTTCTGTTTAGAGGGATCCAATCAATTACTTGGACTTTAAGGGTCCTAGAATTACTCCCATGACAATCTCTGAAGTGTAGAGGGACACTATGGCCTAGATTTGGAGTTTGGCGGTAAAAGGGCTGTTAAGGCTCCGCGGGCTTTTTTCTGGCCGCACCATAAAATTAACTCTGGTATCGAGAGTTCAAACAAATGCTGCGTTAGGCTCCAAAAAAGGAGCGTAGAGCATTTTTACCGCAAATGCAACTCTCGATACCAGAGTTGCTTACGGACGCGGCCGGCCTCAAAAACGTGCTCGTGCACGATTCCCCCATAGGAAACAATGGGGCTGTTTGAGCTAAAAAAAAACCTAACACCTGCAAAAAAGCAGCGTTCAGCTCCTAACGCAGCCCCATTGTTTCCTATGGGGAAACACTTCCTACGTCTGCACCTAACACTCTAACATGTACCCCGAGTCTAAACACCCCTATCCTTACACTTATTAACCCCTAATCTGCCGCCCCCGCTATCGCTGACCCCTGCATATTTTTTTAAACCCCTAATCTGCCGCTCCGTAAACCGTCGCAACCTACGTTATCCCTATGTACCCCTAATCTGCTGCCCTAACATCGCCGACCCCTATATTATATTTATTAACCCCTAATCTGCCCCCCTCAACGTCGCCGACACCTGCCTACACTTATTAACCCCTAATCTGCCGAGCGGACCTGAGCGCTACTATAATAAAGTTATTAACCCCTAATCCGCCTCACTAACCCTATCATAAATAGTATTAACCCCTAATCTGCCCTCCCTAACATCGCCGACACCTACCTTCAATTATTAACCCCTAATCTTCCGAGCGGAGCTCACCGCTATTCTAATAAATGGATTAACCCCTAAAGCTAAGTCTAACACTAACACTAACACCCCCCTAAGTTAAATATAATTTTTATCTAACAAAATAAATTAACTCTTATTAAATAAATGATTCCTATTTAAAGCTAAATACTTACCTGTAAAATAAACCCTAATATAGCTACAATATAAATTATAATTATATTATAGCTATTTTAGGATTAATATTTATTTTACAGGCAACTTTGTAATTATTTTAACCAGGTACAATAGCTATTAAATAGTTAAGAACTATTTAATAGTTACCTAGTTAAAATAATAACAAATTTACCTGTAAAATAAATCCTAACCTAAGATATAATTAAACCTAACACTACCCTATCAATAAAATAATTAAATAAACTACCTACAATTACCTACAATTAACCTAACACTACACTATCAATAAATTAATTAAACACAATTCCTACAAATAAATACAATTAAATAAACTAGCTAAAGTACAAAAAATAAAAAAGAACTAAGTTACAGAAAATAAAAAAAATATTTACAAACATAAGAAAAATATTACAACAATTTTAAACTAATTACACCTACTCTAAGCCCCCTAATAAAATAACAAAGCCCCCCAAAATAAAAAATTCCCTACCCTATTCTAAATTAAAAAAGTTACAAGCTCTTTTACCTTACCAGCCCTGAACAGGGCCCTTTGCGGGGCATGCCCCAAGAAGTTCAGCTCTTTTGCCTGTAAAAAAAAACATACAATACCCCCCCCCAACATTACAACCCACCACCCACATACCCCTAATCTAACCCAAACCCCCCTTAAATAAACCTAACACTAATCCCCTGAAGATCTTCCTACCTTGTCTTCACCATCCAGGTATCACCGATCCGCCCTGGCTCCAAGATCTTCATCCAACCCAAGCGGGGGTTGGCGATCCATAATCCTGTGCTGAAGAGGTCCAGAAGAGGCTCCAAAGTCTTCCTCCTATCCGGCAAGAAGAGGACATCCGGACCGGCAAACATCTTCTCCAAGCGGCATCTTCGATCTTCTTCCATCCGGAGCGAAGCGGCAGGATCCTGAAGACCTCCAGCGCGGAACATCCATCCGGACCGACGACTGAACGACGAATGACTGTTCCTTTAAGGGACGTCATCCAAGATGGCGTCCCTCGAATTCCGATTGGCTGATAGGATTCTATCAGCCAATCGGAATTAAGGTAGGAATTTTCTGATTGGCTGATGGAAGGAACAGTCATTCGTCGTTCAGTCGTCGGTCCAGATGGATGTTCCGCGCTGGAGGTCTTCAGGATCCTGCCGCTTCGCTCCGGATGGAAGAAGATCGAAGATGCCGCTTGGAGAAGATGTTTGCCGGTCCGGATGTCCTCTTCTTGCCGGATAGGAGGAAGACTTTGGAGCCTCTTCTGGACCTCTTCAGCACCGGATTATGGATCGCCAACCCCCGCTTGGGTTGGATGAAGATCTTGGAGCCAGGACGGATCGGTGATACCTGGATGGTGAAGACAAGGTAGGAAGATCTTCAGGGGATTAGTGTTAGGTTTATTTAAGGGGGGTTTGGGTTAGATTAGGGGTATGTGGGTGGTGGGTTGTAATGTTGGGGGGGGGGTATTGTATGTTTTTTTTTACAGGCAAAAGAGCTGAACTTCTTGGGGCATGCCCCGCAAAGGGCCCTGTTCAGGGCTGGTAAGGTAAAAGAGCTTGTAACTTTTTTAATTTAGAATAGGGTAGGGAATTTTTTATTTTGGGGGGCTTTGTTATTTTATTAGGGGGCTTAGAGTAGGTGTAATTAGTTTAAAATTGTTGTAATATTTTTCTTATGTTTGTAAATATTTTTTTATTTTCTGTAACTTAGTTCTTTTTTATTTTTTGTACTTTAGCTAGTTTATTTAATTGTATTTATTTGTAGGAATTGTGTTTAATTAATTTATTGATAGTGTAGTGTTAGGTTAATTGTAGGTAATTGTAGGTAGTTTATTTAATTATTTTATTGATAGGGTAGTGTTAGGTTTAATTATATCTAAGGTTTAAACCATCTATTCCGTCCTTCTTACTGACTAATACCCTTATCTAGTAAATAAGACACAACACCATTTGTTTGGGAGAAAGAACCGGTCACGGTTCACGTTTATTAAATAAACGCTTTAACTTGTGCCTAAGAGTCATTCCAATTACCCTTAGGCACTTGATCAACCTATCAACGAAACTTGGCAACAAGTTCGTAATCCTCAACGTTGGCGGCATCTCACCCTAACCTAGCCCCTATTAGCAGATGGTCAAGGCCCCTTTCGATACCTGCAGCGTGACACCCGGCTGTCACGCCCCATGGCACTCAGAGAGAGCTGTGATGTTCAGAGGTCTTCGGTCCAATTGCGAGGGAGAGGACCCCCAGGCCGGCGCCTGGCAGGCATAACCCCTCCCTTTTCCCCGGACCGTCACTCTTCTCTCCTTGTGCCCGCTCCCCAGGGCATTGACCACCCGCCTGCTGAGGCATATCCAACCAGCCCAGTAAGGCACCCCCTGCCAGCCGAATCGTACAACTCAACTTCAGGGGTGGCTAGCTACATTAAAGGCTCGGTCTTACTGAAGGCTAGCTCAATTAAACCCACCCCTGCCGAGCCAAACTCACCCTAACAGCCGCATCGTAGCCGCCAATTTCTTCTTCCAGGGACGGGTGGGCGGGGAAACCTTCTCCTTGAAGTCTGGAAACCGAAAGAGGCTGATCTCACTGTTGCAGGACCCTATAAAGGTAAGAAAACAGACACCTCCTTCCCCTTTGCAACATTGTAACGACACCTTTAGCATTACTCCAGACTTCAAGTTGGTAAACCCTTAATTTTGTTACAGGCCCACTAGAGGGCCCTCCACTACCATTAGGTTAGGATTTATTTTACAGGTAAATTTGTTATTATTTTAACTAGGTAACTATTAAATAGTTCTTAACTATTTAATAGCTATTTTACCTGGTTAAAATAATTACAAAGTTGCCTGTAAAATAAATATTAATCCTAAAATAGCTATAATATAATTATAATTTATATTGTAGCTATATTAGGATTTATTTTACAGGTAAGTATTTAGCTTTAAATAGGAATAATTTATTTAATAAGAGTTAATTTATTTCGTTAGATAAAAATTATATTTAACTTAGGGGGGTGTTAGTGTTAGGGTTAGACTTAGCTTTAGGGGTTAATACATTTATTAGAATAGCGGTGAGCTCCGGTCGGCAGATTAGGGGTTAATAATTGAAGTTAGGTGTCGGCGATGTTAGGGAGGGCAGATTAGGGGTTAATACTATTTATGATAGGGTTAGTGAGGCGGATTAGGGGTTAATACATTTATTATAGTAGCGCTCAGGTCCGCTCGGCAGATTAGGGGTTAATAAGTGTAGGCAGGTGTCGGCGACGTTGAGGGGGGCAGATTAGGGGTTAATAAATATAATATAGGGGTCGGCGATGTTAGGGCAGCAGATTAGGGGTACATAGGGATAACGTAGGTGGCAGCGATTTGCGGTCGGAAGATTAGGGGTTAATTATTTTAAGTAGCTGGCGGCGACGTTGTGGGGGGCAAGTTAGGGGTTAATAAATGTAATACAGGGGTCGGCGGGGTTAGGGGCAGCAGATTAGGGGTACATAAGTATAACGTAGGTGGCGGTCGGCAGATTAGGGGTTAAAAATTTTAATCGAGTGGCGGCGGTGTGGGGGGACCTCGGTTTAGGGGTACATAGGTAGTTTATGGGTGTTAGTGTACTTTAGGGTACAGTAGTTAAGAGCTTTATGAACCAGCGTTAGCCAGAAAGCTCTTAACTCCTGCTATTTTCAGGCGGCTGGAATCTTGTCGTTAGAGCTCTAACGCTCACTTCAGAAACGACTCTAAATACCAGCGTTAGAAAGATCCCATTGAAAAGATAGGCTACGCAAATGGCTTAGGGGGATCTGCGGTATGGAAAAGTCGCGGCTGAAAAGTGAGCGTTAGACCCTTTAATCACTGACTCCAAATACCAGCGGGCGGCCAAAACCAGCGTTAGGAGCCTCTAACGCTGGTTTTGACGGCTACCGCCGAACTCCAAATCTAGGCCTATGTTTGTCTAGATTTATTTTTATATTATTAAGACATCTTATTAAGTTAAGTTAAACCACACAAGCAATATGTTCTAGTACTTTTGTTAGATAAGCATATTTCTACAAGACAAAATATCCCAGATAAATGGACATACAAGTCAGAATTAAACTGTTAAGATAGAGCATGCAGTTTTAAAGGGACAGTTTAAAAATTGGCGTATGCAACACATCAATGACAGTAGAGGAATAATAAAGTTTATTGTGTGTACTATAAAATGTCCAGCAAATTCCATGCTAAAGAGACACTCAAGATAAAATTAAACTTTCATGATTCAGATAGAGCACACAATTTTTCCAATTCATTTCCATTATCTAAATATGCACAATATTTTTATATACACACTTTCTGAGGCACTAACTCCTTCTGAGCATGTGTAAGATTCACAAAATATATGCATTTTGTTATTGGCTGATCACTATCACATGATTCATTAGTAAGGAAAATGTAAATAACTTTTACATTTGTCAAAAAAATCTACTACGCTTTTAAAATTCAAACTAAGTGTGTTTGCATTGTCTTGTTATTATGCAGCTATTGATGAAAATGCTATTCTACTATGTGTAGTGGTCCTTAAAGAGACTTTTCATTTTACTTTACTGTTAAATTTACTTCAGTTTCTTAGCACTGTTGTTGAAAAGTATATCTAGGTAAGCTCAGGAGCAGCAAATCACTACTGGGTTCTAACTAGTTATTGGTGGCTATACACATATGCCTCTTGTCATTTGCTCAGCAAATGTCTTTAACTAAGCCCAGTTTGAATTACTGCTCCAGAGTGAAGTTTAACTGTTTATTTAATCTCTTTGTAGGGGGGGGGGTTACTTGCATAGTTATATTAAACAAATAGGCCTCTATTTATCATAGGTCTTGCGGACCTGATCCGACAGTGTGGATCAGGTCCGCAAGACCACGCTAAATGCGGAGAGCAATACGCTCTCCGCATTTAACATTGCACCAGCAGCTCACAAGAGCTGCAGGTGCAACGCCGCCCCCTGCTGACTCGCGGCTAATCGGCCGCCAGCAGGGGGGTGTCAATCAACCCGATCGAACTCGATCGGGTTGATTTCCGGCAACAGGGTTATTTAGACTTTAGACCGGCGACAGGGTTATTTAGTCTTTAGACCGCTGCTTCATAACTTGTGTTTCTGGCGAGTCTGAAGACTCGCCAGAAACACGGCCCTTCAAGCTCCGTACGGAGCTTGATAAATATGGGCCATAGTGTCATAATATAAACTCTCTAACACATTTTCTTTTGACTCACTGGCAGATAAGCCGGATTCCCCCTGCTTTATTGGTGGAAAAGGACATGTCTCACCAGTGGAAAATGACACGTCCCACCAGTGGGGAAAAAAGTTTAGTTTATCTTTTAGTGCTAAACAAAAAAAAATCTAATTTTTTTAAATATTCACCTTTAGGTGTTATTAAAACACGGAAAGTGTAGAGCCAATTAGACTTGCAGCGCCTTAAGGGTTAAGGCTGGCGGTGAGTGGGATAGAGAAATGGGTGTTGCAGTTAGCTGCAACAATGTTGCATGGCCAGGGAGTGGCTTGCCTTTTGTCCTGTTGAACCTGGAGTTCCTCCTCCTCTTTTGCTGCAGGACAAGAAGCTGTCAATTTGTTGTCAGGTTGCTCTGGAAATATCTTCTCATCATGAGGCATTCTAAGCGTTCTTCTGCTCTTCCTTTGAAATTCAGGGATGAAATTAATCCTCCTCCTGTCAGCAGTGTTCTGGATCAACAGATAAGTGTACAAGAATAAGATGACATTGTTTTACCATCTCAAACCCCCCCTCCTCTCCACTTCCCAATCCCATTTCATCTCCACATGCTTATAAAGCTCCCAATACCCTTGTGGTTGATGTGCATCCCCCCCAAACAAGTCAGTTACATAGTCCTATTCAAAATCCTGTCCATATGGTTATGGAGATCCCTCCTCATGAGCAGAATCCTTCAATTACAGGACCTGCTTTAAATATAAACACACAGGATTTCTCTTCCTCTTTTGTGCAACTATTTGCTTCACTACCTGAATCTATGACAGGTGCAATTGCATCCCTGCTTTCAAATATTGCTACTGCAATATCTGAGGGACAAGTGGCTTCTGGGCCTGCTTCTCTAGTGGGCACTAGTAATCCAGGCCTTGTGGCATCTAGTTTGCCTCCTGAAAAGGGCCAGTCGGATCCGGATGATCCCATAGTGGGGGTAGGGCACTCAGGCCCTGTAATCCCACAGGCCGTATTGCAAGGGCCTGGTTTTCAAACAAACATAGGCCATGACTCGCCCAGACCTGTATTTACAGGCCATCCACAGGCCACGCTACAAGGGCATAGTTTTCCCCCAGTCCCTAACCATTATACATCTAATTTTCTCCCTAGTGCGGTTTCTCACACGCAAAAACCAGCAATTTTGCCCCCTGGAGTGGCCTCTCCTTCACTCCGGTCATCAATAATGCCCCCTGTAGCGGCCTTTATAGAAAATATAGTGCCCCTGTAGGTAATGGTGCTCGGGGCCTAGTCGCGCAAAGTGGTGCAACATTACTGGCCCATTCCGGTGCCCCCGCTGGTTTTCTACCTGTCCACACTGCACTGGCTTTGGATGGCATACTTACCTTGCCTTCCGGTCCTCAGGCCGATCATCCGCCATCTCGCGTCCAAGGGCCCACGTGCGCGTGGGTAATGGTGGCTCCTCCACTTCCGGTTGCGGTCGACATCACTTCTGGTGATGTCACGGGCACAGGAAATCACTCGAGGAGAGGCAGGTCGGCCATCAGGCGCACGGCAGGTGAGCACCACAAGTGCTCAGTGGCCAAAGGGAGAATGCATACACAAAGAGGAACTTTCAGGGGCGCAGGGGGGGGGGGGCAAGCAGGTCATTAGAGGGCCGTATGGAATTTTTGCAGGGCAGGAACCAATCTGTGTCGCATGCTCAAATAGGGGATACCATAGCTCCTCATGCTAATGTTTTAAACACACAAGGAAGGAATATGTTAACCAACGACAGTTATAATGAAGGAGCTCAGGGTGTGTCAACACCTTTCAATGCAGCTCCTCATGTTAATGTTTTACACACACAAGGTGAGGATATGTTAACATAGGATAATGCACAAAATCTTTCTAGGGATATGTCATGTGGCCCACAATTAACCTATGCAAGGACCAATGAGGTTTTAGGTAAGGCTTGAATGTGACAATGTCTGTTGCCAGTGTGCCGTGTAAGGCTGGGAACATGCATGGGGGAGTGCAGCAGTCAGGGGAGGTTTCTCAGGCCACATCTGGGTTTTCTTTGGCTACTGGGCAAAGTGCTCGCTGTATTTTGTCTGTTTTGCATGAAGCACTATCGGCAGCGGAGGCCACTCCCATCGCTCCAGTAGTTTCCTCTGCGGTTGCCAGTTTAGGAGTTCATTCAGGGTCTGGACAAATGGACAACTCAGCATCAACTGTGGTGGCTCAGATGTCCGCAGTTAACCCTCCTCTACCCCCAGCGTCAACTTGCCCATCTGCTCCATTTGCCCAGGCAACATCCACAGGACCAGCCCCTGTCAGTATTCGCCGCTTGTGGTACTGCCCACATTTCACGTGTTTGCTTGCATTACTCAGTGATGCGCTTTGCTCGTTGTCTCATTTGTCTATGCATGACACGCTTGGGGTGGAGCCGGCTGACCCGTTTCCAGGTGATGCATCTTGTCTCTGCAACTGTTTGCAGTTGCTCATTACTTGTGGGTGTGTACCGCTCGGGCGTCCTGATTGGCTATGACTTAAGGGAGGTGGGTATTTAAAGGTGGATTGTAGCTGTATGTGTTATGTCTGTCCTGGCTTATGTTTACCATTGACAAAAGCCCATGTGAGGGCTGAAACATTTCTTTATTTACACATTAAACGGATTATAAATTCCTGCTGTGCCTGCTGTGTGAAGTTTTTGCTGGATACGGAACCCATCGTTTGGATCCTTCACCAATTGCTACTGTTTGTTTATTTTCCTGATGTGAGGAGTGCCGTTTCCACTACGCTCTTTATATATATATATATATATATATATATTTAAAAAAATAAAAAATTCCTCAAAATCCAGCTTAGCACCCATGTGGGAAATTGCTTAGCACTCTATGGCCCATATTTATTAAGGTCTGTTGGACCTGATCCGATAGTGCGGATCAGGTCCGACAGACCTCGCTGAATACGGCGAGCTATATGCTCGCCGTATTCAGCATTGCACCAGCAGCTCACAAGAGCTGCTGGTGCAATGCCGCCCCCCTGCTGACTTGCGGCCAATAGGCCGCCAGCAGGGGGGTGTCAATCAACCCGATCGTACTCAATCGGGTTGATTTCCGGGCGATGTCTGTCCGCCTGCTCAGAGCTGGCGGTCAGGTTATGGAGCAGCGTTCTTTGTGACCGCTGCTTCATAACTGCTGTTTCTGACGAGCCTGCAGGCTCGCCAGAAATACGGGGCATCAAGCTCCTTTCAGAGCTTGATAAATATGCCCCAAAGGGTTAACCGCAAATAAAATTCTAATACATATTTAACTGGAATTACCACTCAAGTAGTGACCTTCCTGCTGCAGGCAGTCACAATATTATTAACTCTGCCAGAATTGTATAGGACCTATAATGGATCAATAAAAAGTTGATTTCTGTACCTATCAGCCTCTAATTTCATTGGAAGTTATCTATAACATAATACACCCAGAAATCTGTTGGGACAATAGCGGAATAACAAAAGGCTGATTTATAATCACTAGCCTCCAATTTCTGTAGGCTCTTTCAATATATTATATACTCACTCTATGTGAACAATATCAATCTGGCTACTGCAAGTTATTTTGTAACAACTACACAATATTGTTAAATAACCATATCTATTTATTAACCTACACTTACTTCCACTTGGAACTATACATCTCACAGGTTAATATTATACTTATCTGGTAATAAAAACAACTCCTTAACTGTGCACCTAGATATTTCAATTTTGATTAGTCCAGTGTTAACTGTTATTTAAGCAATAAAAGTTATGTTTTAATTATAGACTAGGTTTTCTACCCCTTGCATAATGATGTATGTGCATATTATGCTATTTGTTTATTATTTTAAGGATCAGTTTTCATTTTAGAATCTTCGGGCTCCAATTATCAAATGCCAGATGGACAAGGTTTGCTATCTGCTGCCCACATTTAACATTGCATAAGCCTCTGCTCTTGAGCGGCTAACCAATGCTACTCCCTGCTCTTGAGCGACTAACCACCTATGAGTGGGTTTCTTTCAATCCTTCTGATCCGGAAAGATTAAGTATTAGCAGCCTTAAGACCGACCGCTGGGGATCCGAAGCTGCTCTCATAATTTCTGTGTAAGTCTGTACTGACAATGATCAAAACATATACTTTACATGCAGCCGTAAAAGACTTTTCAACAGAAAAGATCCCAAAAGGCCTTTTATTGTGTTAAGTACCTATTCTAGAGATAGATACTGTGAGGTCACCTGAAACTGGTTGATACAATAGCCAATTCACACCCCTTAGAGTTATAGTAAAGATCTATTCAAGTAATGTCTTTACTCACTGTGTAAGGAAAATACTTATGTGCATGTGCGACAATAACCTATTGCACTCAGAATTCATCCTCATCTTGATTAACCACATGAATGCCAAACTTCAATAGTTACATCAGAACCCACAATTCTACAAATGGTGTGTTTTTACATATTTTTAAATTTTTTTTAATATTTGATGTTGTCACACTCACAATGTCATGGTTTCCAATAACAGTACAGGATTGAGCAATCATGACATTCATAGCATCCTATTTCAAACTGTTTCCATCTGCACCACTGCTAAACCATATGAATGCCAACTGTATGCATGATGGGCAGACCAGAAACCCTTTTCTCATGCTATATGGTCACTATAAACTTTAACAAGAATTGTTTATTGCTGTTGCTTGTTAAAGTATATTTTTCCATTTTGGCATATTCTTAAAACAAGGGGGCAACTACGGATTTCTATTAAAACGATTTATAATATCTTCTTATAATAATTCTTAAAATAATTGAAACTGTAAAACATTATCTTACTCCCTTACAACATTGTATCTGCCTAGGAGACATTTTAAATTAAATATTTCTTTTGTGACCCTGTTTTATAGGGGACACACCTTCATGCTTTCTACATGCAAGTCCAAACAAGCTTACAACAGTTATAAAGTGCTTGTACCGACATTATTGAACTAAGGGTTATGAAGGTGCGGTCCAGTTTACAATTTTGTCAATGCAGACACAGATCATGCAGATCCCCTGTAAATGATATCACATACTCAACACTGCACATATATATATATATATATATATATATATATATATTCCTATACATATGTAAATATGGGCCCATCACTCTGCAGACAGCCTGTATAGTGATGAATAGAGCTTTAATGAATCAATACCATGCATGTTACCAGACCTCTACAATGTCTCCTATGCTTATTTCAGTGTTTTGCACATGCACAAGATAATATACTTTTTTCCAAAGACGTCCAATTGTCCTTTCAAGGCTTGATCAAACTGACTTTGAAAGGTGTTGAAAAGTAACTCAAAAATGTATTTTGATTGAAAAAGAACTTTTTTGCTTCATAGTTAAAATAGGGCTTTTAGTAAGGATCCAAAAACATGTTTGCAGTTGAAAGAAAGAGTTAAAAATGCACTATTGTGATCACGCTGAATCAAAAAGTATTGTTTTCATAAAGACAAAAAAGCCAATGGACTGAACTGATTTGCTTAAATATTTAAATTTCTAGAAACAAAAATATTATCTGGGATACAAAAACAAACAACAATTAAATGTTTCATTGTTTTTATTAAGAACCAAAACAGACAATCAAACTTAAAGAGACCTAGAACACTTTCGCCTAGATTACGAGTTTTTGTCGGTAAGGCTTGTGTTGCTAACAAGACTTTTTTTCCCACTGCTCCCTTAAGACAACGCTGGTATTACATTTTTTTTAAAACCTGGCGTTTGCCGCAAAAAGGTGAGCATAGAGCAGAATTAAGCTCCACATCTCACCTCAATACCAGCGTTGCTTAAGTCAGCGGTGAGCTGGCTAAACGTGCTTGTGCACAATTTCCCCATAGGAAACAATGGGGCTGAGCTGGCTAAAAAAAAAAAAAACTAACACCTGCAAAAAAGCAGCGTTCAGCTCCTAACGCAGCCCCATTGTTTCCCCGAGTCTAAACACCCCTAATATTACACTTATTGACCCCTAATCTGCGGGCCCCGATTTCGCTGACACCTACATTATATTATTAACCCCTAATCTGCCGCTCCAGACACAGCCGCCACCTACATTATACTTATGAACCCCTAATCTACTGCCCCCAACATCTCCGCCACCTACATTATAGTTATTAACCCCTAATCTGACCCCCCCAACGTCGCCGCCACTATTATACATTTATTAACCCCTAAACCTAAGTCTAACCCTAACCCTAACACCCCCTAGCTTAAATATAATTTAAATACATCTAAATAAATTTACTAAAATTAAATAAATTATTCCTATTTAAAACTAAATACTTACCGATAAAATAAACCCTAAGCTAGCTACAATATCCTATACTATAAAAGGCCAAGTGTGTTTGTCCGAAGCTGTCATGCGCAGTAGAGACAGCACGCGGACAAACACACTGGCCTAAGTCCCTACCTGTTCTGCCGACTGCGCCGAGCAAAGTGGGCGTGGCCGAGCGTGAAGGGGCGGGGCCTAACGCGAAGGCCCGTGAAGGGGGCGGAGCCTAGCGTGAAGGCCCGTGAAGAGAGCTCAAACAGCTCAAGAGAGGGTGGAGGGATGTGGGGAGAGGGGGGGAGATGTGGAGTGAGGGGGGAGATGTGGGAGATGTGGAGAGAGGGGAGAGATGTGGGGAGATGTTGAGAGAGGGGGGAGATGTGGAGAGAGGGGGGAGATGTGGGGAGAGGGGGGAGATGTGGGGAGAGGGGGGAGATGTGGAGTGAGGGAGGGGGAGATGTGGAGAGAGGGGGGAGATGTGGGGAGAGGGGGGAGATGTGGGGAGAGGGGGGAGATGTGGAGTGAGGGAGGGGGAGATGTGGAGAGAGGGGGGAGATGTGGAGAAAGGGGAGAGATGTGGGGAGATGTGGAGAGAGGGGGGAGATGGGGAGAGAGAGGGGGGAGAGAGAGGGGGAGAAAGAGGGGGGAGTTAAAGGGGGAGAGAGAGAGGGGAAAGAGAGAGGGGGGAGAGGGAGAGAGAGAGACAGAGAGAGAGAGGGGGGAGAGGGAGAGAGAGAATGAGAGAGAGGGAGAGAGAGAGAGAGGGGGGAGGGGAGAGAGAGAGGGGAGATAAAGAGAGAGGAGAGACACAGAGAGAGGGGAGAGAGAGGGGGGGAGAGAGGGGGGGGGGGAGATAGAGGGGCAAGAGAGAGAGAGGAGAGACAGAGGGGGGATAGAGAGAGAGAGAGGGGGGAGAAAGAGAGAGGGAAGAGAGAGAGAGAGGGGGGAGAGAGAGAGAGGGGGGAGAGAGAGAGAGAGAGAGAGGGGGGGAGAGAGAGAGAGAGGGGGAGAGAGAAAGAGAGGGGGAGAAAGAGAGAGAGAGAGAGAGAGAGAGGGGGGGGAGAGAGAGGGGAGAGGGGGGGGGGAGAGAGGGGAGGAGGGGGGGGAGAGAGAGAGGGGAGAGGGGGGGGAGAGAGGGGAGAGAGAGAGAGGGGAGGGAGAGAGAGAGAGAGGGGAGAGAGAGAGAGGGGGAAGAGAGAGAGAGGGGGGGGGGGAGAGAGAGAGGCGAGAGAGAGGGGGGGGGAGAGAGAGAGGCGAGAGAGAGAGGGGGGGAGAGAGAGAGAGAGATAGAGGGGCGAGAGAGAGAGGGGGGGAGAGAGAGATAGAGGGGAGATAGAGAGAGGGGAGAGAGAGAGGGGTGAGATAGAGAGAGCGGAGAGAGAGAGGGGAGAGAGAGAGAGAAAGGGGGGGAGAAAGAGAGAGAGAGGGGGGAGAGAGAGAGAGGGGAGCGAGAGAGAGAGAGAGGGGGAGAGAGCGCAAAAGAGAGGGGGGAGAGAGAGAAAGCAAAAGAGAGTGGGAGGGAGAGAACGCCAGGGATGGGACCACTGTACTGCAAAAAATGGCCCGTGTGAACGGGCTTTAGGACTAGTAACTAATAATTACATTGTAGCTAGTTTAGGATTTATATTTATTTTACAGGCAACTTTGTATTTATTTTAACTAGGTAGAATAGTTATTAAATAGTTATTAACTATTTAATAACTTCCTAGTTAAAATAAGTACAAAAGTACCTGTAAAATAAACCCTAACCTAAGCTACAATTACAACTAACACTACACAATAATTAAACTAATTACCTAAACTAACTACAATTAATTACAATTAAATTAAATAAGCTAAATTACAAAAAAAAAACACACTAAATTACAGAAAAAAAAAGAATTACAAGAATGTTAAACTAATTAAACCTAATCTAATCCCCCTAATAAAATAAAAAAAGACCCCCAAAATAATAAAATTCCCTACCCTATACTAAATTACAAATATCCCTTAAAAGGGCCTTTTGCGGGGCATTGCCCCAAAGTAATCAGCTCTTTCACCTTTAAAAAAAATACAATACCTCCCCCAACATTAAAACCCACCACCCACACACCCAATCCCACCCAATTCTTTTGAAGAGGATGGCTCTGCGTCGGCTAGATTGAAGATGGACCCGCTCCGGATGGATGAAGATAGAAGATGCCGCCTAGATGAAGACTTCTGCCACTTGGAGGACCTCTTCTGCCTGGATCGGATGAAGACTTCTGCCCCTCTTCAGGTCCACTTGTGCCCGGCTGAGTGAAGACGGCTCAAGGTAGGGAGATCTTCAGGGGGGTAGTGTTAGGTTTTATTAAGGGGGGATTGGGTGGGTTTTAGAGTAGGGTTGGGTGTGTGGGTGGTGGGTTTTAATGTGGGGGGGGTATTGTATTTTTTTTTACAGGTGAAAGAGCTGATTACTTTGGGGCAATGTAATAGGGTAGGGAATTTTATTATTATTAGGGGGATTAGAGTAGGTGTAATTAGTTTAAAAAAAATTAATTATTTTTTATTTTCTGTAATTTAGTGTTTGTTGTTTTTTGTACTTTAGTTTATTTAATTTAATTGTAATGAATTGTAGGTAGTTTAGGTAATTATTGATAGTGTAGTGTTAGGTGTAATTGTAACTTAGGTTAGGATTTATTTTACAGGTATATTTGTATTTATTTTAACTAGGTAGTTATTAAATAGTTAATAACTATTTAATAACTATTGTACCTAGTTAAAATAAATACAAAGTTGCCTGTAAAATAAATATAAACCCTAAACTAGATACAATGTAATTATTAGTTATTTTGTAGCTAGCTTAGGGTTTATTTTATAGGTAAGTATTTAGTTATAAATAGGATTAATTATTTAATTGCAGTAAATTTATTTAGATTATTTTAAATTATATTTATGTTAGGGGGGGGGTTAGGGTTAGACTTAGGTTTAGGGGTTAATACCTTTAATATAGTAGCGGCGATGTTGGGGGTGGCAGATTAGGGGTTAATAAATGTAGGTAGGTGTCGGCGATGTTAGGGATGGCAGATTAGGGGTTAATAAAATTTAACTAGTGTTTGCGAGGTGGGAGTGCGGCAGTTTAGGGGTTAATATATTTATTAAAGTGGCGGCGATGTCCGGTCGGCAGATTAGGGGTTAATATATTTATTAAAGTGGGGGGGGGCTCGGTTTAGGGGTTAATCGGTAGTTTATGAGTGTTAGTGTACTTTTTAGCACTTTAGTTAAGAGTTTTATGTTACGCGTTAGCCGATAAAACTCTTAACTACTGACTTCTAAATGCGGTAGAAGTCTTGACAGGAGAGGGTCTACCGCTCACTTCTTCCAATACTCATAATACCAGCATTAGGCAAATCCCATTGAAAAGATAGGATACGCAATTGATGTAAGGGGATTTGCGGTATGCTTGAGTCGTGGAAAAAAAGTGAGCGTTACACCTGTACCTGCCTGACTCGTAATACCAGCGGGCGTTAAAAAGCAGAGTTGGGACCTCTCAACGCTGCTTTTTAACCCTAACACAAGACTCGTAATCTAGCCGTCTGTAATTACACTACTATTAGGATAAATTAACATACCGGTCAAATTAAAACTTTTCTGCATACTTTAACACCATTGATGGCCAGATTCACCCATCACTTGCATTAATTAGAGAAGCCATTACAGACTTGTTTCTGGAGAAGATGAGGCTTGTCAATGTCATTTTGTTACCATTACTTACATTATGTTGCTGTATCGTATCTTATCACCTCCACTGAGACCAGGGGAACAGGTATGTAGCAGGGTAAGGCTTGTAGTGAAGACTTTCAATTCTCAGAATTGAAAAACCCAAAACTGCCAAAGTTAAATTACAGAAAGAGGAGACGTACTAAAAAAATTAACAAACTTTTTTTTTTTTACTATGCACAATTAAAAATGTTATCTTACAATTCCTAATGTTTCATTTATGATCAATTATTTGTTATCTGTTATGAAAATAAATAATTTTATACACTCATGTATATTTCATTATTACACAGTTAAAGTCATAATTATTTTGTATCAGCAAAAACTGAAGTAATGCTGGTTATTAACAAACAGAAAATGATTACATTTATTTAGTCACCTTTATTTCTTGATAGAATTTCCAATAAAAATAAAAAGATGAAGCGATCGATAGGAAAAAATAAATTACACCTAACTTTTTACAGAAAGGAGTCATTGATTTTGTTCGGGGCAAGTGGCCTCTAATAACAATATTTTAATGCTTTTAACGAAACAGATGCTCATTTTTTTTCAAGTTTTTTTTTTTTTTTTTTTTATCAAGCCACCATGGAGTAATGTTTACTGAAAGATTGATCTGTATACAAAAAAGTCAAAGAAGTCATTTGATACATATAATAATTTCATTTTTACAAGTTTTCCTATGAAATTAAAAAAATTAGTAATTAAGGTAATATAAGCTATCATACTTCACAGGTTATTGTGATGTTTTAAAGGGCACTTTAATATTAAAGGGACATCATATTCATATGCTAAATCACTTGAAAGTGATGCAGCCTAACTGTAAAAAGCTGACAAGGCCGGTGCCTAGGGCAGCAGATTTGGGAAGGGCAGCACATCTGTCCTATCCTCTCTCTAAAAGCCATCACACAGTATAGTGAGCGATAAAGTGCAGGCTTTTACAGAGAAGACAAGGCACGTGCACTGATTAAGGTCACTCTTTACAGGCAGTGCTCCTTTAAACCATTGCTTCATTTAGAGCTGCTGGCATTTTTGCAGTGGAAGCGTTCTTGATGAGAAACTTGCCCGGGGATATGCTTACAAGGTGAGGCTGGAGAAGACCTTGTGCCGATATGCTGCCTCCCCTTGTGAGCTGTGGTGGATCTGCGAGCGCAGTGCTTATTGCAGTTCTTAGTTACTAACAGACTAGATGCGTCTGTGCACTGCTTAGATCAGCTTGTGATGTCTAATTGTAAACTCTCAGCGCTAATGTATGTTAGCTACTAATAGCTTTCTCTCCATTCATGAACCCACGGAGTAAATAGTAAACGGACACTTAAAAAGTTTCATTACTTGAATGATGGTAATGCATGTGAAGGGCAGTGATTGTTTTCAGAGTGTATTCTTCTTTCCCTCCCTTCTTTCCCTTTCTCCCTCCCTCCCTTCCTCAACTCACTCCCTCCCTTCTTTCCCTCCCTTCCTCCCTCCCTTCTTTCTCTCAACTCCCTCCCTTGCTCCCTTCTATCAATTTCTTTCCCTCCCTCCCTCCCTTCCACCCTCCCTCCCTCCCTTCCACCCTCCCTTCTTTCTCTCAACTTCCTCCCTTGCTCCCTTCTATCAATTTCTTTCCCTCCCTCCCTCCCTTCCACCCTCCCTTCTTTCTCTCAACTTCCTCCCTTGCTCCCTTTCTATCAATTTCTTTCCCTCCCTTCTTTCCCCTCCCCCATTTTCTCCTCTCCCTACTCTCTTTTTCTCTTCTCCCTCCCTTCCTTCTTTCCTTTCCCTTTTCTCCCTTCCTCTTCTTTTCTCTCCCTTCTCTCAGGGAGAAAATGGTATGAGATGCATGCAATTCAACCCACCTGTATGCAAGTGTTTTGCTAGCCATTTTCTTCTGAATTATTATGGGGGGGGGGGAAAGAAACAAAAAATCATTTTACACACTGACCCAAAAAAATATTAAGGGGAAAAAAGTCCTAAAACCCTTTTTTTTTTGGGGGGGGGGGGGCAGCAGAATTTTGAGTGCCTAGGGCAGCACAAAACCTAAATACGCCCCTGCATGAAATATATAGTAACATAGTAATAAATAGTGCTGAGGTCATGCTTTGCTTGCAGTGACCTCATGATATTTCACTGAAAACACATGAGGTTTCATAGCAAACTTCCTTAAACTGAATATGAAATTAACATGACTTAGGAAATTTGGAGGTAAAATATATATTTTTTACATAGAGATGTTTAGGTGACATTTTCTAGTTTTATTTTTACAGCTATTCTGCATCACTTTCAAATGCTTCGACATTTGGGTATAATATCCCTTTAACCCCTTAAGGAACAAGGACGTATGCCGTACGTCCTAAAAAAAATACACTTAACGACCAAGGACGTATGGCATATATCCTTGGTCTTGGAAAGCGGTGGAAGCAATCCTGATCGCTTCCAGCTGCTTTCCAGTTATTGCAGTGATGCCTCGATATCGAGGCATCCTGCAATAACCCTCCTTGGCCATCCGATGCAGAGAGAGCCACTCTGTGGCCCTTTCTGCACCGGACATCGATGGCCGTTATCGTTGGTGGGTGGGAGCCAGTCTGGGAGGCGGGAGTGCGGCCATCGAGGCATCTGCTGATGCAAGAGGTGGGCGGGGGGGGCACACGGACGCGAACTTGCACGGGAGGCCGGGGGCGGGCGCGTGCACGGGGTGGAAGTGGGTGGGAAAAGTGGGATAAAGTGAGGTAAAATTGAAATAAAAAAGCATCTAAGGGATCTGGGAGGGGGGTTGTTCTTTGGGGGGGGAGCTACCGTACAGAAAAAAATAAAATTAAATTAAAAAAAAGCATTTTTTTTGGTGAACTGGGTACTGGCAGACAGCTGCCAGTACCCAAGATGGCTCCCAATAAGGTAGAGGGGGAGGATTAGAGAGCTGTTTGGGGGGAGGGGGATCAGGGAGGTTGGGGGCTAAGGGGGGATTCTACACATCAGCATATGTAAATATGCTAAAAAATAAAAATGAAAGATACCTTTTATTTTAGTACTGGCAGACTTTCTGCCTATACTTAAGATGGTGGGGACAATTGAGGGCTGAGGGAGGGAAGAGCGCTGTTTGGGAGGGCTCAGTGGTATGATCTGTCATGTGGGAGGCTGATCTCTATACTAAAGCTAAAATTAACCCTGCAAGCTCCCTACAAGCTACCTAATTAACCCCTTCACTGCTAGACATAATAAACGTGTGATGCGCAGCAGCATTTAGTGGCCTTCTAATTACCAAATAGCAATGCCAAAGCATATATGTCTGCTATTTCTGAACAAAGGAGATCCCAGAGAAGCATATACAACCATTTGTGCCATAATTGCACAAGCTGTTAGTAAATAATTTCAGTAAGAAACCTAAAGTTTGTGAAAAAGTGAAGTTTTTTTTTTATTTGATCGCATTTGGCGGGGAAATGGTGGCATGAAATATACCAAAATGGGCCTAGATCAATACTTTGGGTTGTCTACTATACTACACTAAAGCTAAAATTAACCCTACAAGCTCCATACAAGTTCCCTAATTAACCCCTTCATTGCTGGGCATAATACACGTGTGGTGCGCAGCTGCATTTAGCGGCCTTCTAATTACCAAAACGCTACGCCAAAGCCATATATGTCTGCTATTTCTGAACAAAGGGGATCCCAGAAAAGCTTTTACAACCATTTGTGCCATAATTGCACAAGCTGTTTGTAAATAATTTCAGTGAGAAACCTAAAATTGTGAAAAAGTGAACGATTTCTTTTTTTATTTGATCGGATTTGGTGGTGAAATGGTGTCATGAAATATACCAAGATGTGCCTAGATCAATACTTGGGGTTGTCTACTACACTACACTAAAGCTAAAATTAACCCTAGAAGCTCCCTACATGCTCCTTATTTAACCCCATTCACTGCTGGGCATAATACACGTGTGGTGCACAGTGGCATTTAGCGGCCTTCTAATTACCAAAAACAATGCCAAAGTCATATATGACTGTTATTTCTGAATAAAGGGGATCCCAGAGAAGCTTTTACAACCATTTGTGCCATAATTGCACAAGTTGTTTGCAAATAATTTCAGTGAGAAACCTAATGTTTGTGAAAAAATTTGTGAAAAAGTGAACAATTTTTTTTTTTATCTCATTTGGCGGTGAAATGGTGGCATGAAATATACCAAAATGGGCCTAGATCAATACTTTGGGATGTCTTCTAAAAAAATATATACATGTCAAGGGATATTCAGGGATTCCTGAAAGATATCAGTGTCCCAATGTAACTAGCGCTAATTTTTAAAAAAAAATGGTTTGGAAATAGCAAAGTGCTACTTTTATTTATTGCCCTATAACTTGCAAAAAAAGCAAAGAACATGTAAACATTGGGTATTTCTAAACTCAGGACAACATTTTTAAACTATTTAGCATGGTTGTTTTTTGGTGGTTGTAGATGTGTAACAGATTTTGGGGGTCAAAGTTAGAAAAAAGTGTGTTTCCATTTTTTCCTCATATTTTCTTTATAGTAAATTATAAGATATGATAAAAATAATGGTATCTTTAGAAAGTCCATTTAATGGCAAGAAAAACGGTATATAATATGTGTGGATACAGTAAATGAGTAAGAGGAAAATAACACATAAACACAAACACCGCAAAAATGTAAAAATAGCCTTGGCCCCAAACGGACAGAAAATGGAAAAGTGCTGTGGTCATTAAGGGGTTAAAGGGACACCAATCCAAAGAAAAATAATCATATTAAAAAAAAACAGTATCTAAACTTGGTGATTTTGCACCACTGAAAATATGAAGTAAAAGTTGTTTAAATTTAAATTTAAAGTAACACATTGCTATCAGTTGTCGACATCCTGGTAACACTTTATTGCAGATACTTAATTTACACTAATGCTGATATACTAATAGGTCCTTGCAGCTAATGCTTATTGGTTGATAGGTACTTCCGGCTAATGCCCAAATATATGTTTTGATGATTGGATACCACCACAAAGCCCTCACTACAACCAGGCTGCCACATTTCTGTATGCATTATTAGGTTGCTAAATACACATACGGCTAGATTTGGAGTTTTGACGGTAACGACCCGAAAAACTAACGCCGGCATTTTTCTGGCCGCACCATAAAAATAACTCTGGTATTGAGAGTCCACAGAATGGCTGCGTTAGGCTCCAAAAAAGGAGCGTAGAGCATATTTAACGCAGCTTCAACTCTCGATACCAGAGTTGCTTACGCAAGCGGCCAGCCTCAAAAACGTGCTCGTGCACGATTCCCCCATAGGAAACAATGGAGCTGTTTGAGCTGAAAAAAAAACCAAACACCTGCAAAAAAGCCGCGTTCAGCTCCTAACGCAGCCCCATTGTTTGCTATGCGGTAACCCTTCCTACGTCTGCACTTAACACTCTAACATGTACCCCGAGTCTAAACTGCCCTAACCTTACACTTATTAACCCCTAATCTGCCGCCCCCGCTATCGCTGACCCCTGCATATTATTATTAACCCCTAATCTACCGCTCCGTAAACCGCCGCTACTTACATTATCCCTATGTACCCCTAATCTGCTTCCCTAACATCGCCGACCCCTATATTATATTTATTAACCCCTAATCTGCCCCCCACAACGTAGCCTCCACCTGCCTACACTTATTAACCCCTAATCTGCCCTCCCTAACATCGCCGACACCTAACTTCAATTATTAACCCCTAATCTGCCGACTAGAGCTCACCGCTACTCTAATAAATGTATTAACCCCTAAAGCTAAGTCTAACCCTAACACTAACACCCCCCTAAGTTAAATATAATTTACATCTAACGAAATTAATTAACTCTTATTAAATAAATTATTCCTATTTAAAGATAAATACTTACCTGTAAAATAAATCCTAATATAGCTACAATATAAATTATAATTATATTATAGCTATTTTAGGATTTATATTTATTTTACAGGTAACTTTGTATTTATTTTAACCAGGTACAATAGCTATTAAATAGTTAAGAACTATTTAATAGCTAAAATAGTTAAAATAATTACAAAATTACCTGTAAAATAAATACTAACCTAAGTTACAATTAAACCTAACACTACACTATCAATAAATTAATTAAATAAACTACCTACAATTACCTACAATTAACCTAACACTACACTATCAATAAATTAATTAAATACAATTCCTACAAATAAATACAATTAAATAAACTAGCTAAAGTACAAAAAATAAAAAGGAACTAAGTTACTAAAAATAAAAAAATATTTACAAACATAAGAAAAATATTACAACAATTTTAAACTAATTACACCTACTCTAAGCCCCCTAATAAAATAACAAAGCCCCCCAAAATAAAAAAATGCCCTACCCTATTCTAAATTACTAAAGTTCAAAGCTCTTTAACCTTACCAGCCCTGAACAGGGCCCTTTGCGGGGCATGCCCCAAGAAGTTCAGCTCTTTTGCCTGTAAAAAAAAAAACATACAATACCCCCCCCAACATTACAACCCACCACCCACATACCCCTAATCTAACCCAAACCCCCCTTAAATAAACCTAACACTAAGCCCCTGAAGATCTTCCTACCTTATCTTCACCCTGCCAGGTTCACCGATCCTTCCTGAAGAGCTCCTCCGATGTCCTGATCCAAGCTCAAGCGGGGGGCTGAAGAGGTCCATGATCCGGCTGAAGTCTTCATCCAAGCGGGAGCTGAAGAGGTCCATGATCCGGCTGAAGTCTTCATCCAAGCGGGAGCTGAAGAGGTCCATGATCCGGATGAAGTCTTCTATCAACTGCATCTTCAATCTTCTTTCTTCCGGATCCATCTTGCAGACCTCCGACGCAGAACATCCTCTTCTCCCGACGCCTACTAGCCGAATGACGGTTCCTTTAAGTGACGTCATCCAAGATGGCGTCCCTCGAATTCCGATTGGCTGATAGGATTCTATCAGCCAATCGGAATTAAGGTAGGAATATTCTGATTGGCTGATGGAATCAGCCAATCAGAATCAAGTTCAATCCGATTGGCTGATCCAATCAGCCAATCAGATTGAGCTCACATTCTATTGGATGTTCCGATCAGCCAATAGAATGCTAGCTCAATCTGATTGGCTGATTGGATCAGCCAATCGGATTGAACTTGATTCTGATTGGCTGATTCCATCAGCCAATCAGAATATTCCTACCTTAATTCAGATTGGCTGATAGAATCCTATCAGCCAATCGGAATTCGAGGGACGCCATCTTGGATGACGTCCCTTAAAGGAACTGTCATTCGGCTAGTAGGCGTCGGGAGAAGAGGATGTTCCGCGTCGGAGGTCTGCAAGATGGATCCGGAAGAAAGAAGATTGAAGATGCAGTTGATAGAAGACTTCATCCGGATCATGGACCTCTTCAGCTCCCGCTTGGATGAAGACTTCAGCCGGATCATGGACCTCTTCAGCTCCCGCTTGGATGAAGACTTCAGCCGGATCATGGACCTCTTCAGCCCCCCGCTTGGGCTTGGATCAGGACATCGGAGGAGCTCTTCAGGACGGATCAGTGAACCTGGCAGGGTGAAGATAAGGTAGGAAGATCTTCAGGGGCTTAGTGTTAGGTTTATTTAAGGGGGGTTTGGGTTAGATTAGGGGTATGTGGGTGGTGGGTTGTAATGTTGGGGGGGTATTGTATGTTTTTTTTTACAGGCAAAAGAGCTGAACTTCTTGGGGCATGCCCCGCAAAGGGCCCTGTTCAGGGCTGGTAAGGTTAAAGAGCTTTGAACTTTAGTAATTTAGAATAGGGTAGGGCATTTTTTTTATTTTGGGGGGCTTTGTTATTTTATTAGGGGGCTTAGAGTAGGTGTAATTAGTTTAAAATTGTTGTAATATTTTTCTTATGTTTGTAAATATTTTTTATTTTTTGTAACTTAGTTCTTTTTTATTTTTTGTACTTTAGCTAGTTTATTTAATTGTATTTATTTGTAGGAATTGTATTTAATTAATTTATTGATAGTGTAGTGTTAGGTTAATTGTAGGTAATTGTAGGTAGTTTATTTAATTAATTTATTGATAGTGTAGTGTTAGGTTTAATTGTAACTTAGGTTAGTATTTATTTTACAGGTAATTTTGTAATTATTTTAACTATTTTAGCTATTAAATAGTTCTTAACTATTTAATAACTATTGTACCTGGTTAAAATAAATACAAAGTTACCTGTAAAATAAATATAAATCCTAAAATAGCTATAATATAATTATAATTTATATTGTAGCTATATTAGGATTTATTTTACAGGTAAGTATTTATCTTTAAATAGGAATAATTTATTTAATAAGAGTTAATTAATTTCGTTAGATGTAAATTATATTTAACTTAGGGGGGTGTTAGTGTTAGGGTTAGACTTAGCTTTAGGGGTTAATACATTTATTAGAGTAGCGGTGAGCTCTAGTCGGCAGATTAGGGGTTAATAATTTAAGTTAGGTGTCGGCGATGTTAGGGAGGGCAGATTAGGGGTTAATACTATTTATTATAGGGTTAGTGAGGCGAATTAGGGGTTAATAACTTTATTATAGTAGCGCTCAGGTCCGGTCGGCAGATTACGGGTTAATAAGTGTAGGCAGGTGGAGGCGACGTTGAGGGGGGCAGATTAGGGGTTAATAAATATAATATAGGGGTCGGCGGTGTTAGGGGCAGCAGATTAGGGGTACATAAGGATAACGTAGGTGGCGGCGCTTTGCGGTCGGCAGATTAGGGGTTAATAAGTGTAGACAGATGGAGGCGACGTTGAGGGGGGCAGATTAGGTGTTAATAAATATAATACAGGGGTCGGCGGTGTTAGGGGGAGCAGATTAGGGGTACATAAGGATAACGTAGGTGGCGGTTGGCAGATTAGGGGTTAAAAAAAATTATTCGAGTGTCGGCGATGTGGGGGGACCTCGGTTTAGGGGTACATAGGTAGTTTATGGGTGTTAGTGTACTTTAGAGTACAGTAGTTAAGAGCTTTATAAACCGGCGTTAGCCCAGAAAGCTCTTAACTACTGACTTTTTTCCTGCGGCTGGAGTTTTGTCGTTAGATGTCTAACGCTCACTTCAGAAACGACTCTAAATACAGGAGTTAGAAAAATCCCATTGAAAAGATAGGATACGCAATTGACGTAAGGGGATCTGCGGTATGGAAAAGTTGCGGCTGAAAAGTGAGCGTTAGACCCTATTTTGAGTGACTCCAAATACCGGCGGTAGCCTAAAACCAGCGTTAGGAGCCTCTAACGCTGGTTTTCACGGCTAACGCCAAACTCCAAATCTAGGTCATAGGGACTAATTATCGATAGCTTTCTGGGCTTGGGATTTTATAAAAAATCTCAACAGTCCATGTGGCCCCATGTCTTTATTCTCTAAAGACATTTAATACCTTGAGAACGGTATGGGGGGTAGTTATCAAGCCGTCAACCTCAAATACGCTGGAATTCCGCAGCGTATTTGTGGCGAGGCTGATTCGCCTTAGTTATCAAAGGCTAGATACCGGCAAAAGTAGAATTTAGTGACGTAAGCTTCGATCCGCCGGACTCAGTCCGACACAGATCGATTCTTACGTCACTCCAGATGTTCCGCACACAAGTGCGGCACAATCTGACTACTTTTGCTAGTTATCAAAAAACTAGCAGGTACGCTCGGCACTTTTCCGGCCCAGCGTACCTGGTTTTCAATCCGCCGCCCTGGAGGTGGCGGATCCAATAGGAATCAATGGGAATCTGACCATAGCGAAAGCTCATGTTCGCTGCTGCCAGACATCTCATTCATTCCTATGGGAAACGTCTGCACTAACACCCTAACATGTACCCCGAGTCTAAACACCCCTAATCTGTCCCCCCCTACACCGCCGCAACTAAATAAAGTAATTCCCACCTAAACCGCCACTCCCGGAGCCCACCACCACTCTAATAAACTTATTACCCCCTAAACCGCCGCTCCCGGAGCCTGCCGCAAGCTATAATAAACTGATTAACCCCTAAACCGCCGCTCCCTGACCCCGCCGCAACTATAATATATGTATTAACCCCTAAGCCGCTGCTCCCAGACCCCGCCGCCACCTACATGATACCTATTAACCCCTATCCTGCCGATCCCGGACCTTGCCGCAACTAAATAAATAGTTTAACCCCTAAACCGCCGCTCCCGGACCCCGCCGCAACGAAATAAATAGTTTAACCACTAAACCGCCGCTCCCGGACCCCGCGGCAACCTATATTAAAATTATTAACCCCTATCCTGCCCCCCTACACCGTAGCCACCTATAATAAATTTATTAACCCCTATCCTGTCCCCACCTACACCGCCGCCACTTTAATAAAATTATTAACCCCTAAACCTAAGTCTAACACTAAACCTAACACCCCCCTAACTTAAATATTAATCAAATAAATCTAAATAATATTTCTATTATTAACTAAATTAATCCTTTTTAAAACTAAATACTTACCTATAAAATAAACCCTAATATAGTTACAATATAAATAATAATTATATTGTAGCTATCTTAGGATTTATTTTTATTTTACAGGCAAATTTCAATTTATTTTAACTAGGTGCAATAGTTATTAAATAGTTATTAACTATTTAATAACTACCTAGCTAAAATAAATACAAAGTTACCTGTAAAATAAATCCTAACCTAAGTTACAATTACACCTAACACTACACTATACTTAAATACATTATTCCTATTTAAAACTAAATACTTACCTGTAAAATAAACCCTAAGATAGCTACAATATAATTAAGAATTAAATTGTAGCTATTTTAGGATTTATATTTATTTTACAGGTAACTTTGTATTTATATTAGCTAGTTAGAATAGTTATTAAATAGTTATTAACTATTTAATAACTACCTAGCTAAAAGAAATTCAGAATTACCTGTAAAATAAATCCTAACCTAAGTTTCAATTAAACCTAACACTACACTATCATTAAATTAATTAAATAAATTACCTACAAATAACTACAATTAAATACAATTACATAAACTAACTAAAGTACAAAAAATAAAAAAAGCTAAGTTGCAAAAAATAAAAAAATAAGTTACAAACATTTAAAAAATATTACAACAATTTTAAGCTAATTACACCTAATCTAAGCCCCCTAATAAAATAACAAAGCCCCCCAAAATAAAAAAAATGCCCTACCCTATTCTAAATTGAAAAAGTTCAAAGCTCTTTTACCTTACCAGCCCTTAAAAGGGCCTTTTGCGGGGGGCGGAGCCAACAGCCAGGATGATCAGACGTGTGTACCCTGAGCTCCTAGGCCATATCTAATTAAAGTTACTATCTATAGAAACGGAGGCCTAGATTTAGAGTTCGGCGGTAGCCGTCAAAACCAGCGTTAGAGGCTCCTAACGCTGGTTTTGGGCGCCCGCTGGTATTTGGAGTCAGTGATTAAAGGGTCTAACGCTCACTTTTCAGCCGCGACTTTTCCATACCGCAGATCCCCCTACGCCATTTGCGTAGCCTATCTTTTCAATGGGATCTTTCTAACGCTGGTATTTAGAGTCGTTTCTGCAGTGAGCGTTAGAGCTCTAACGACAAGATTCCAGCCGCCTGAAAATAGCAGGAGTTAAGAGCTTTCTGGCTAACGCCGGTTTATAAAGCTCTTAACTACTGTACCCTAAAGTACACTAACACCCATAAACTACCTATGTACCCCTAAACCGAGCTCCCCCCACACCGCCGCCACTCGATTAAAATTTTTAACCCCTAATCTGCCGACCGCCACCTACGTTATACTTATGTACCCCTAATCTGCTGCCCCTAACCCCGCCGACCCCTGTATTATATTTATTCACCCCTAACCTGCCCCCCACAACGTCGCCACCAGCTACTTACAATAATTAACCCCTAATCTTCCGACCGCAAATCGCCGCCACCTACGTTATCCCTATGTACCCCTAATCTGCTGCCCCTAACACCGCCGACCCCTATATTATATTTATTAACCCCTAATCTGCCCCCCTCAACGTCGCCGACACCTGCCTACACTTATTAACCCCTAATCTGCCGAGCGGACCTGAGCGCTACTATAATAAAGTTATTAACCCCTAATCCGCCTCACTAACCCTATCATAAATAGTATTAACCCCTAATCTGCCCTCCCTAACATCGCCGACACCTAACTTCAATTATTAACCCCTAAACTTCCGATCGGAGCTCACCGCTATTCTAATAAATGGATTAACCCCTAAAGCTAAGTCTAACCCTAACACTAACACCCCCCTAAGTTAAATATAATTTTTATCTAACGAAATAAATTAACTCTTATTAAATAACTTATTCCTATTTAAAGCTAAATACTTACCTGTAAAATAAATCCTAATATAGCTACAATATAAATTATAATTATATTATAGCTATTTTAGGATTAATATTTATTTTACAGGCAACTTTGTAATTATTTTAACCAGGTACAATAGCTATTAAATAGTTAAGAACTATTTAATAGTTACCTAGTTAAAATAATAACAAATTTACCTGTAAAATAAATCCTAACCTAAGTTATAATTAAACCTAACACTACCCTATCAATAAAATAATTATATAAACTACCTACAATTACCTACAATTAACCTAACACTACACTATCAATAAATTAATTAAACACAATTGCTACAAATAAATACAATTAAATAAACTAGCTAAAGTACAAAAAATAAAAAAGAACTAAGTTACAGAAAATAAAAAAATATTTACAAACATAAGAAAAATATTACAACAATTTTAAACTAATTACACCTACTCTAAGCCCCCTAATAAAATAACAAAGCCCCCCAAAATAAAAAATTCCCTACCCTATTCTAAATTAAAAAGGTTACAAGCTCTTTTACCTTACCAGCCCTGAACAGGGCCCTTTGCGGGGCATGCCCCAAGGATTTCAGCTCTTTTGCCTGTAAAAAAAAACATACCATACCCCCCCCCCCAAACATTACAACCCACCACCCACATACCCCTAATCTAACCCAAACCCCCCTTAAATAAACCTAACACTAAGCCCCTGAAGATCTTCCTACCTTGTCTTCACCATCCAGGTATCACCGATCCGTCCTGGCTCCAAGATCTTCATCCAACCCAAGCGGGGGTTGGCGATCCATAATCCGGTGCTCCAAAGTCTTCCTCCTATCCGGCAAGAAGAGGACATCCGGACCGGCAAACATCTTCTCCAAGCGGCATCTTCGATCTTCTTCCATCCGGTGCGGAGCGGGTCCATCTTGAAGCAGGCGACGCGGATCCATCCTCTTCTTCCGATGTCTCCCGACTAATGACGGTTCCTTTAAGGGACGTCATCCAAGATGGCGTCCCTCGAATTCCGATTGGCTGATAGGATTCTATCAGCCAATCGGAATTAAGGTAGGAATTTTCTGATTGGCTGATGGAATCAGCCAATCAGAATCAAGTTCAATCCGATTGGCTGATCCAATCAGCCAATCAGATTGAGCTCGCATTCTATTGGCTGTTCCGATCAGCCAATAGAATGCGAGCTCAATCTGATTGGCTGATGGGATCGGCCAATCGGATTGAACTTGATTCTGATTGGCTGATTCCATCAGCCAATCAGAAAATTCCTACCTTAATTCCGATTGGCTGATAGAATCCTATCAGCCAATCGGAATTCGAGGGACGCCATCTTGGATGACGTCCCTTAAAGGAACCGTCATTAGTCGGGAGACATCGGAAGAAGAGGATGGATCCGCGTCGCCTGCTTCAAGATGGACCCGCTCCGCACCGGATGGAAGAAGATCGAAGATGCCGCTTGGAGAAGATGTTTGCCGGTCCGGATGTCCTCTTCTTGCCGGATAGGAGGAAGACTTTGGAGCCTCTTCTGGACCGGATTATGGATCGCCAACCCCCGCTTGGGTTGGATGAAGATGTTGGAGCCAGGACGGATCGGTGATACCTGGATGGTGAAGACAAGGTAGGAAGATCTTCAGGGGCTTAGTGTTAGGTTTATTTAAGGGGGGTTTGGGTTAGATTAGGGGTATGTGGGTGGTGGGTTGTAATGTTGGGGGGGGGGGTATTGTATTTATTCTTTTACAGGCAAAAGAGCTGAAATTCTTGGGGCATGCCCCGCAAAGGGCCCTGTTCAGGGCTGGTAAGGTAAAAGAGCTTGTAACTTTTTTAATTTAGAATAGGGTAGGGAATTTTTTATTTTGGGGGGCTTTGTTATTTTATTAGGGGGCTTAGAGTAGGTGTAATTAGTTTAAAATTGTTGTAATATTTTTCTTATGTTTGTAAATATTTTTTTATTTTCTGTAACTTAGTTCTTTTTTATTTTTTGTACTTTAGCTAGTTTATTTAATTGTATTTATTTGTAGCAATTGTGTTTAATTTATTTATTGATAGTGTAGTGTTAGGTTAATTGTAGGTAATTGTAGGTAGTTTATTTAATTATTTTATTGATAGTGTAGTGTTAGGTTTAATTATAACTTAGGTTAGGATTTATTTTACAGGTAAATTTGTTATTATTTTAACTAGGTAACTATTAAATAGTTATTAACTATTTAATAACTATTGTACCTGGTTAAAATAATTACAAAGTTGCCTGTAAAATAAATATTAATCCTAAAATAGCTATAATATAATTATAATTTATATTGTAGCTATATTAGGATTTATTTTACAGGTAAGTATTTAGCTTTAAATAGGAATCATTTATTTAATAAGAGTTAATTTATTTCGTTAGATAAAAATTATATTTAACTTAGGGGGGTGTTAGTGTTAGGGTTAGACTTAGCTTTAGGGGTTAATCCATTTATTAGAATAGCGGTGAGCTCCGATCGGAAGTTTAGGGGTTAATAATTGAAGGTAGGTGTCGGCGATGTTAGGGAGGGCAGATTAGGGGTTAATACTATTTATGATAGGGTTAGTGAGGCGGATTAGGGGTTAATAACTTTATTATAGTAGCGCTCAGGTCCGCTCGGCAGATTAGGGGTTAATAAGTGTAGGTAGGTGTCGGCGACGTTGTGGGGGGCAGATTAGGGGTTAATAAATATAACATAGGGGTCGGCGATGTTAGGGCAGCAGATTAGGGGTACATAGGGATAACGTAGGTGGCGGCGTTTTACGGAGCGGCAGATTAGGGGTTAAAAAAAATATGCAGGGGTCAGCGATAGCGGGGGCGGCAGATTAGGGGTTAATAAGTGTAAGGTTAGGGGTGTTTAGACTCGGGGTACATGTTAGGGTGTTAGGTGCAGACGTAGGAAGTGTTTCCCCATAGGAAACAATGGGGCTGCGTTAGGAGCTGAACGCTGCTTTTTTGCAGGTGTTAGGTTTTTTTTCAGCTCAAACAGCCCCATTGTTTCCTATGGGAGAATCGTGCACGAGCACGTTTTTGAGGCCGGCCGCGTCCGTAAGCAACTCTGGTATCGAGAGTTGCTTTTGCGGTAAAAATGCTCTACGCTCCTTTTTTGGAGCCTAACGCAGCATTTGTTTTAACTCTCGATACCAGAGTTAAATTTATGGTGCGGCCAGAAAAAAGCCCGCGGAGCGTTAACAGCCCTTTTACCGCCGAACTCCAAATCTAGGCCGGAATGAGCTAAACTTATATGTAGACTTGTGTTAGCTGATCTACAAGGGAAAGACACTATGCATGAGTCAATCTGAGGTGTTAACTCTGTGCTTTGCGCCCATATTGTGGAGAGCTGGTATACTGTGAGTGTTGAGATGCTTGGGCCTACCTCTGCTATCATTTGCCTGCAGATCTAAGCCTGAATTTGTCTTTAATATGGAAAAGACTCCGGAACTGCTCTATATTTTACTACAAGATCTGGATCAACAGATTGTAAACCGCTTTGCTGATCTTTCAGACACACTCAGTTCGGCAATGAGAGGCGAGATCAGAAACGCCCCTGGAGGCACATGGAAAGATTTCCTGCTGACAGATCCCTCAACAACATGTCGCCAATTATCACTATGTAGTACTGGAGATGAAGACATACCTTATCCATCGCAAGGCCAATACAGTGTGCTGCAAGTGGATAATACAGCGGCTACCGTGAGTACTGCAGAAACTCCGGAACGGCCATTACAGAAAGAAGTGCTGTCGCAGCCATTAGACCATACGTCGCATCGCCTACACCATGAGCAGAGACTTGCTACTACTATTAAGCAGAAAAAGCCACCTCCAACATGTCACAGCATTCCTGAGAGACCGGAGGCTAAATTGGCAGAAGCGGTGACCCTGCATTTCAGCTTTCAGCCTTTATATTCCACTACAGAGGAACTTACTGCAGACCCAGCTGGAATTGGGTGAGATACCATTAGCAGCGCTGGGAGTACAGGATTGTATGAGAGAGTTTTGGCTGATTCATAGTTAAATGACTGTTTCCTATGGGATATACGATGCAGATCTATCAGCAATAACTTTTGGTTCTCATCATAGCCTGCTCCTATATTTACACAATCCTTGGTTCCCTGTAAGAGACTTGCATATCACAGATTTTACTTTTAGTAGACTTTAATAGTCACCTTGTACTATACACTTAATTTCAGCCCAAAGTTATCCTATTGTTATGTCTATGCATCAGATACTGTCATTTTGCAATGCTCAAATATGTTTTAAGGTTTTTCTCTGTCAAAGTCCATAGGTTCAGTTCAATGTGTTTATATTTTTTTATGTTAGGTCCTTTTGTCTATATATTATTTGTATCTTACTAGAAGTATTCCCCTATAGTGCACCTCATCCCCTGTTACTTATGGTATTGATGTGTCGCCGGCGGCCGAGGTGACACGCTTACTCTCCTTTAGTATACCTCGAGGTGGCGCGTAGACAAGCTTCTGGGACCTAGCACTATTTTATTTAACCGACTAAATGTATGTTAACACTTTATGATTAAGATTATTTATAGATAATCCTTGCAGCCACGGTTAAATTAGGTGGACAAATTCATACTTGTCCCCTTCTATATTCAGACTTTGATGTCATGAAGAGAGACGTTGACACTAGATCTCTTATCCTACCTTATCTTATATATTGATAATTTTAGCTAGACTCTTAACTTTAGTTGTAGGTGTCACGCCTCCACTTGAGTATTGCATCATACAGGTGTGTTATTGTAACTGACAGCTAAAGCTCTGGAAGGGGCCCATTTCTAGATTACCTTCAACACTCTCTACTTGAGATCACCTATATACCCCTATTACAAAGGTCATAGGATATAATTGATTGTATGGTATATATATAAAATATCTATATCTGTTGTCATTTTAGAGAAATATTGGTAATTGTCCTGCACAGTATATACCTGTACTACCCCCCCCCCCTCCAGGTTAATAAGAGCTCCTGAAGGGTAATATTATTTTATCTCACATATTCACCCAGTCTGGTGTATTCTTCAGCGGTATTAATCCGCTCTATAATAGTTTAGAAGGTTTCTGGTTATCAATGACAGGTCCTCTCCGACCACTCATTAAGCAATTAATATGTGTAAGCTAAATCTTATAACCCTCTCATATCATTAACGTGATATTTTATTATTCATTACTTACAACTTGATCTTAGATATCATATTATCAGGCAAATTAAATTACTGAAGAGGATTCTTCACCTATCTAACTAAATAATACTTTAAAAAAAAAAGGCACATCCCATAGCAAAAGAGTATGTTATAGCCTAACAGGTTTTTATAAAGTATCATCCTATTAGGTAGCTATTTATGTTTTGGAGGTGCCAGGGTTGAGTTATTTTACAAATTAGCATAGAAAAATTAAAAATAGGTATCATTACCAAGCAGAAATTCTAGACATATATACATTAAGATTGTTTCGCTGGGTTTCAACATTGAGTGCGGATATTTCTATATGTGTATGATATGCCACCCATGATGACATTTGTATTTGATAAAAGTGTTTTACTTATAAGTCGTTTATGTACAGGCTTTGGCATATCGAACATGTTATGTGTATCATTATATTATCAATATTGTTTGCTAAATACCTAAATAAAAAACTTTGATTTAAAAAAAAAAAAAAAGGGCCTTTTGCGGGGCATGCCCCAAAGAAAACAGCTCTTTTGCCTGTAAAAGAAAAATACAACCCCCCCAACATTAAAAACCAACACCCACATACCCCTAATCTAACCCAAACCCCCCTTAAATAAACCTAACACTACCCCCCTGAAGATCATCCTACCTTGAGTCGTCTTCACTCAGCCGAGCCACCGATGGAGCCGAAAAGGAGATCCAGAGTGGCAGAAGTGATCCTCCAATGGGCGCTGAAGAAGTCTTCCATCCGATGAAGTGATCCTCCAAGCGGCGCTGAAGAAGTCTTCTATCCAGGCGATGTCATCTTCCAAGTGGCGCTGAAGAAATCTTCCATCCGGGCTATGTCATCTTCCAAGCGGGGTCTTCAATCTTCGTTCTTCAGGATCCATCTTCATCCCGCCGACGCGGAACATTCTTCTTCCCCGACGGACTAACGACGAATGAAGGCTCCTTTAAGGGACGTCATCCAAGATGGCGTCCCTTCAATTCCGATTGGCTGATAGGATTCTATCAGCCAATCGGAATTGAGGTAGGAACAATCTGATTGGCTGATTGAATCAGCCAATCAGATTGAGCTCGCATTCTATTAGCTGATAGGAACAGCCAATAGAATGCAAGCTCAATCTGATTGGCTAATTGGATCAGCCAATCGGATTGAACTTCAATCTGATTGGCTGATTCAATCAGCCAATCAGATTTTTCCTACCTTAATTCCGATTGGCTGATAGAATCCTATCAGCCAATCGGAATTGAAGGGACGCCATCTTGGATGACGTCCCTTAAAGGAGCCTTCATTCGTCGTTAGTCCGTCGGGGAAGAAGGATGTTCCGCGTCGGGGGGATGAAGATGGATCCTGAAGAAAGAAGATTGAAGACCCTGCTTGGAAGATGACATTGCCCGGATGGAAGACTTCTTCAGCGTCGCTTGGAGGATCACTTCATTGGATGGAAGACTTCTTCAGCTCAGCTTGGAGGATCACTTCATCGGATGGAAGACTTCTTCAGCGCCGCTTGGAGGATCACTTCATCGGATGGAAGACTTCTTCAGCGCCCCTTGGAGGATCACTTCTGCCGCTCCGGATCTTCTCTTCGGTTCCATCGGTGGCTCGGCTGAGTGAAGACGACTCAAAGTAGGATGATCTTCAGGGGGGTAGTGTTAGGTTTATTTAAGTGGGGTTTGGGTTAGATTAGGGGTATGTGGGTGGTGGGTTTTAACATTGGGGGAGTTGTATTTTTCTTTTACAGGCAAAAGAGCTGTTTTCTTTGGGGCATGCCCCGCAAAAGGCCATTTTATGGGCTGGTAAGGTAAAAGAGCTTTGAACTTTTTAAATTTAGAATAGGGTAGGGCATTTTTTATTTTGGGGGGCTTTGTTATTTTATAAGGGGGCTTAGATTAGGTGTAATTAGCTTAAAATTGTTGTAATATTTTTTAAATGTTTGTAACTTATTTATTTTATTTTTTGTAACTTAGCTTTTTTATTTTTTGTACTTTAGTTAATGTAATTGTATTTAATTGTAGTTATTTGTAGGTAATTTATTTAATTAATTTAATGATAGTGTAGTGTTAGGTTTAATTGTAACTTAGGTTAGGATTTATTTTACAGGTAATTCTGTATTTCTTTTAGCTAGGTAGTTATTAAATAGTTAATAACTATTCTAACTAGTTAAAATAAATACAAAGTTACCTGTAAAATAAATATAAATCCTAAAATAGCTACAATGTAATTATTAATTACATTGTAGCTATCTTACGGCTAGATTTAGAGTTTTGTCGGTAACGACCCGCGTATCTAACGCTGGCTTTTTTCTGGCCGCACCTTTAAAATAACTCTGGTATTGAGAGTCCACAGAATGGCTGCGTTAGGCTCCAAAAAAGGAGCGTAGAGCATATTTAACGCAACTTCAACTCTCGATACCAGAGTTGCTTACGGACGCGGCCAGCCTCAAAAATGTGCTCGTGCACGATTCCCCCATAGGAAACAATGGAGCTGTTTGAGCTGAAAAAAACCTAACACCTGCAAAAAAGCCGCGTTCAGCTCCTAACGCAGCCCCATTGTTTGCTATAGGGAAACATTTCTTACGTCTGCACCTAACACTCTAACATGTACCCCGAGTCTAAACACCCCTAACCTTACACTTATTAACCCCTATTATGCTGCTCCCACTATCGCTGACCACTGCATATTATTATTAACCCCTAATCTGCCGCTCCGTAAACCGTCGCTACTTACATTATCCCTATGTACCCCTAATCTGCTGCCCCTAACACCGCCGACCCCTATATTATATTTATTAACCCCTAATCTGCCCCCCACAACGTCGCCTCCACCTGCCTACACTTATTAACCCCTAATCTGCCGAGCAGACCGCACCGCTATTATTATAAAGTTATTAACCCCTAATCCGCCTCACTAACCCTATAATAACTAACCCTATAATAAATAGTATTAACCCCTAATCTGCCCTCCCTAACATCGCCGACACCTAACTTCAATTATTAACCCCTAATCTGCCGACTGGAGCTCACCGCTATTCTAATAAATGTATTAAACCCTAAAGCTAAGTCTAATCCTAACACTAACACCCCCCTAAATTAAATATAATTTTAATCTAATGAAATTAATTAACTCTTATTAAATAAATTATTCCTATTTAAAGCTAAATACTTACCTGTAAAATAAATCCTAATATCGCTACAATATAAATTATAATTATATTATAGCTATTTTAGGATTAATATTTATTTTACAGGTAACTTTGTATTTATTTTAACCAGGTACAATAGCTATTAAATAGTTAAGAACTATTTAATAGCTAAAATAGTTAAAATAATTACAAATTTACCTGTAAAATAAATCCTAACCTAAGTTACAATTAAACCTAACACTACACTATCAATAAATTAATTAAATAAAATACCTATAATTATCTACAATTAAACCTAGCACTACACTATCAATAAATAAATTAAATACAATTCCTACAAATAAATACAATGAAATAAACTAACTAAAGTACAAAAAATAAAAAAGAACTAAGTTACAAAAAATAAAAAAATATTTACAAACATTAGAAATATATTACAACAATTTTAAACTAATTACACCTACTCTAAGCCCCCTAATAAAATAACAAAGCCCCCCAAAATAAAAAAAATGCCCTACCCTATTCTAAATTACTAAAGTTCAAAGCTCTTTTACCTTACCAGCCCTGAACAGGGCCCTTTGCGGGGCATGCCCCAAGAAGTTCAGCTCTTTTGCCTGTAAAAAAAAAAACATACAATACCCCCCCCAACATTACAACCCACCACCCACATACCCCTAATCTAACCCAAACCCCCTTAAATAAACCTAACACTAAGCCCCTGAAGATCTCCCTACCTTGAGTCGTCTTCACCCAGCCGAGCCAAATTCTTCATCCAAGTGGAGCAAGAAGAGGTCCTCCATCCGGTAGAAGTCTTCATCCAAGCAGGGCAGAAGAGGTCTTCCATCCGATTGAAGTCTTCATCCAAGAGGCATCTTCTATCGTCATCCATCCAGAGCGGAGCGGCTCCATCAGCCAATCAGAATATTCCTACCTTAATTCCGATTGGCTGATAGAATCCTATCAGCCAATTGGAATTTGAGGGACGCCATCTTGGATGACGTCATTTAAAGGAACCGTCATTCATCGTTCAGTCGTCGGCCAGGATGGATGTTCCGCGTCGGAGTTCTACAGGATGCTGCCGCTCCGGATGGATGACGATAGAAGATGCCTCTTGGATGAAGACTTCAATTGGATGGAAGACCTCTTCTGCCCCGCTTGGATGAAGACTTCTACCGGGTGGAGGACCTCTTCTTGCTCCGCTTGGATGAAGAATTTGGCTCGGCTGGGTGAAGACGACTCAAGGTAGGGAGATCTTCAGGGGCTTAGTGTTAGGTTTATTTAAGGGGGGTTTGGGTTAGATTAGGGGTATGTGGGTGGTGGGTTGTAATGTTGGGGGGGGGGTATTGTATGCAAAGGGCCCTGTTCAGGGCTGGTAAGGTAAAAGAGCTTTGAACTTTAGTAATTTAGAATAGGGTAGGGCATTTTTTTTATTTTGGGGGGCTTTGTTATTTTATTAGGGGGCTTAGAGTAGGTGTAATTAGTTTAAAATTGTTGTAATATATTGCTAATGTTTGTAAATATTTTTTTATTTTTTGTAACTTAGTTCTTTTTTATTTTTTGTACTTTAGTTAGTTTATTTCATTGTATTTATTTGTAGGAATTGTATTTAATTTATTTATTGATAGTGTAGTGTTCGGTTTAATTGTAGATAATTATAGGTATTTTATTTAATTAATTTATTGATAGTGTAGTGTTAGGTTTAATTGTAACTTAGGTTAGGATTTATTTTACAGGTAAATTTGTAATTATTTTAACTATTTTAGCTTTTAAATAGTTCTTAACTATTTAATAGCTATTGTACATGGTTAAAATAAATACAAAGTTACCTGTAAAATAAATATTAATCCTAAAATAGCTATAATATAAATATAATTTATATTGTAGCTATATTAGGATTTCTTTTACAGGCAAGTATTTAGCTTTAAATAGGAATAATTTATTTAATAAGGGTTAATTAATTTCGTTAGATTAAAATTATATTTAATTTAGGGGGGTGTTAGTTTTAGGGTTAGATTAGGGGTTAATAATTGAAGTTAGGTGTCGGCGATGTTAGGGAGGGCAGATTAGGGGTTAATACTATTTATTATAGGGTTAGTGAGGCAGATTAGGGGTTAATAACTTTATTATAGTAGCGGTGCGGTCCGCTCGGCAGATTAGGGGTTAATAAGTGTAGGCAGGTGGAAGCGATGTTGAGGGGGGCAGATTAGGGGTTAATATATATATAATATAGGGGTCGGCGGTGTTAGGGGCAGCAGATTAGGGGTACATAGCTATAATGTAGGTGGCGGCTCTTTGCGGTCGGCAGATTAGGGGTTAATTATTGTAGGTAGCTGGCTGCGACGTTGTGGGGGGCAGGTTAGGGGTTAATAAATATAATATAGGGGTCGGCGGTGTTAGGGGCAGCAGATTAGGGGTACATAAGTATAATGTAGGTGGCGGTCGGCAGATTAGGGGTTAAAAAAAATGAATCGAGTGTCGGCGATGTGGGGGGACCTCGGTTTAGGGTACATAGGTAGTTTATGGGTGTTAGTGTACTTTAGAGCACAGTAGTTAAGAGCTTTATAAACCGGCGTTAGCCCAGAAAGCTCTTAACTACTGACTTTTTTCTGCTGCTGGAGTTTTGTCGTTAGATTTCTAATGCTCACTTCAGACACGACTCTAAATACCGGAGTTAGAAAGATCCCATTGAAAAGATAGGATACGCAATTGACGAAAGGGGATCTGCGGTATGGAAAAGTCGGGGCTGAAAAGTGAGCGTTAGACCCTTTTTTGAATGACTCCAAACAGGGCCCTTTGCCTCTAACGCTGGTTTTCACGGCTACCGCCAAACTCCAAATCTAGGCCTTAGGGTTTATTTTACAGGTAAATATTTAGTTTTAAATAGGAATAATATATTAAAGTATAGTGTAGTGTTAGGTGTAATTGTAACTTAGGTTAGGATTTATTTTACAGGTAAATTTCTCTTTATTTTAGCTAGGTAGTTATTAAATAGTTAATAACTATTTAATAGCTATTGTACCTAGTTAAAATAAATTGAAAGTTGCCTGTAAAATAAAAATAAATCCTAAGATAGCTACAATATAATTATTAGTTATATTGTAGCTATATTAGGGTTTATTTTATAGGTAAGTATTTAGTTTTAAATAGGATTAATTTATTTAATAATAGAAATATTATTTAGATTTATTTAATTAATATTTGTTAGGGGGTGTTAGGGTTAGTGTTAGACTTAGGTTTAGGGGTTAATAAATTTATTACAGTGGCGGCGGTGTAGGGGGGGGGGCAGGATAGGGGTTAATAAATTTATTATAGGTGGCGACGGTGTAGGGGGGCAGGATAGGGGTTAATAAGTTTAATATAGGTTGTGGCGGGGTCCGGGAGCGGTGGTTTAGGGGTTAAACTATTTATTTAGTTGCGGTGGGGTCCAGAAGCAGCGGTTTAGGGGTTAAACTATTTATTTAGTTGCGGCGGGGTCCGGGATCAGCAGGATAGGGGTTAATAACTTTATTATAGAGGGCGGCGGTATAGGGGCGGCAGGATAGCGGTTACTAGGTATAATGTAGGTGGCGGTGGGCTCCGGGAGCAGCGGTTTAGGGGTTAATACATTTATAAGAGTTGCGGCGGGGTCTAGGAGCGGCGGTTTAGGGGTTACTAACTTTATTTAGTTGCGGGAGGCTCCGGGGGCGCCGGTATAGGGGTAGAACAGTGTAGTTAGTGTGAGTGCTTAGTGACAAGGGTATCAATAAAGCTGTCAAAAAGCCGAAGAGCAGCAAGATCGGATGAGTGATAACTCTCACAGTCCGCTGCTCATCGCCCCGTACTTGGTGCGCGGCTTTTTGACAGATTTATTGATAACTTAGGCGAACTTTTGGAAGGTCCGCGGCAGCGATGGTAGGTGAGCTTAGGCGGGCGTATTGGACCGGCGAAGGCAGGTAAAGTAGACGGCTTGATAACTAGAGGCCAAAGTCACATAAAGGCATGTTCCCTGATTTTAAATATATGAACAAGACGAATATAGTACTATAGCACTGTAAAAAAAATGTGTAAGTTGCATACATAAAATATAGAAGTAAAAATATGCAGAAAATATTATTTTGTTTAATCTCATTAAAAATTGTTCAGTAAAAAAGGAGATGACAGTGGAGGGCCCTCTAGTGGGCCTGTAGCAACATTAAGAAATAACCAACTTGAAGTCTGGAGTGTTTTAAGTTGTGTTGCAACATGTTTGGAGGCAGGTGTTTGTGATTACCTTTATAGGGTCTTGCAGCAATGATCCCGGCCTCTTCCTGTTCCAGACTTCAAGGAGAAATTTTCCTGTGCTGATTTTTCGTGGGATTAAAGCTGGTAGAAGATGGATAGAGCCAGGAGAAAGTCTGTGCTACCAAAGAGATATCATGAAGTTGTAGAAGGGGTGTTCAGGAAGAGGGGACCTGCAGGAGAAAGAGGAGTTCGGAGCAATGATGATGCTGTACCCCCACACCCCAAAAGAACTCCCCTAGGAAGTCTTTTAATAGAGGCAGGAAGGTTGTGAGGAGGGAGTTGGGCCCTGCAGAGAATGAGAGGGATATTTCATCAGGGCTGGGTCCTCTTGGTAGCACAGGAGAGGCAGGGCTGGGGCCTACTTCGGGACTTTCACCCTCATATAATTCGCATATTACCCACACTGTTGAAGCTCAACAGCTCTTCCCTCCCACTCAGGGTGCTATCTGCCCGGGACCCGCACCTGCCAGCATGGATGCAGGAGAGATTCAGTTGGGGCCTGGAGAGGGGGTCATGGCACAGCTGTTTCCCGCTTTGCCCCCCAACAGCCATTGCTGCTGTCCTGGCCCTTGCCCAGTCCTTGGCCATTGGGATACGCCCAGATGGGGTTGTGGAGGGCCGGAATGGCTCCAGGGCTGGGGGCGGGTGTCGCGGCTCATTGCGACCTACTCCCCTGTCAGGCCTGTTGTCGTTGTTAGGCCATGCCCCCTCACATGATGTGTCACAGGCGAGCATGGCTGTCATGTGAGGAGGAGAAGATCATGCAGCAGGGATGGCCCTCACGACCGGAGTACTCCAAGTAAGTTGGGGAGTCTCCGGGTCATGGATGGGGTCTCAAGGGGTGGGTTCGGCTCCGAAAGGGTGCAATATCAGCCAGATAGCGGTGCGGCTCACAGGGGGAAAGGCACTTTTGGTGGTGGGGTGGCAAGGCCAGCGGTGCATGAGAGCATTGTAGTGAGGCATGACAGGCATTGTAGAGAGGGGTTGATGCAGGAGGGTCCGGTTGTTTCTCATGGTGGATGGTCACAAGGGATTATGGATGAAGGGAATGAGAGTGTGATATCACATATTGTGACAGGGGATAATGAGTGCATGGGCCCAAGGGCCTCTGGGGCGGTAAACTAGCTGAAAGGGCCTGAGAATTTGGGGTTAATGAACAGTGGTATGGATGGTACACAGGGGAGCTCGGTTGTGCATGGTGTGCAAGGGAGATATTCTGGTACTAGGTCACAGGCCCCTTCTGGGTTGCATGCACATGCCCAGGGCAGCTCTAGGTATGAGAGACTGTGTGGGACAAGGAGCAGGGAGTAGGGGGCGACCCCCCCTGGGGCCTCATTCTTGACCCAGAGTACTCCCCAAAATGCTTTATATTCACAGATTAACAAAAGTGGATAATCAGGCATGGATGCTGGGGTGTCTAGGGCATTGATGGTCCCTGGGCCCAGCAGAGAACCGACTGCAGATGCTGAAGCAGCAACACAGATGGTGAAAGCAGGAACTCAGGAGTACTGCATTCTAGACATCACACATGCTAACATGGGTTCATCTACTAGTGACTCAGGTTCTGATAGTGTGGAGTACATGGGGCTAGTGGGTAAAAGGCAGCAGCAGATGTTTAGCTGGATTAAGAAAATGGCAGCAGGACATTCCAAAGCTAAAGCTGGTGTTACAGGGTTGGTGGATGTTCAGCACAGGGGTTATGCCTGAAGGGAGTGTAGGATGAACACAAGGTCAGGTGGTGGCTAGTAAGGTAGTGGCCCAAGGGGATACTTACCCTTGCCTAGTGCATTTCTTATATGGGCACCTTAAGGCAAAAATAGTGAAGAAGATACACGAAGGGTGCTACGTGAATATATTTGAACTGTCTTTAGACATGTATAGGGCGAAGGAAAGGGCAGCAGATGGCACTGGTCCCAAGAAGGTACACAGACCGGAGACTTAAGAGTGGCAGAAGTGTTTTCGAGTTCTGGCCACTTGCTATGTGGACAAATGGCCTCTTCAAGGCCACAATCTAGTTAAATATCAGGATACTATCGATAATATAAATAATAGATTCAAGGAAGGGGCATGGCATGATTACGACATGGCCTTTTGCAGAAAAATGGTGGGTAACCCATTGTTACATTTTGGAATGCAGGACATGCACCTGTGGTCAAAATTAGCACTGGAGGGGACTACACCCCCTCTAGCAACTGTTCAACCTGGAACTTAGTGCTTGGTGCTTAGCCAAAAGAAGCAGGGCAGGGAGTGTTGGAAGTACCAGGATAGGCAGTGTGACAGAGGATCTAACTGTTCCTTTTGTTACATCTGCAAATACTGCAGTGGTCTCCACCTGGGGATTGAATGCAGCAAGTGGAGGGAGCAAGGGGCAGAGAAGCCTATCTCCAGGATTGGAGCTGATGTCAAGAGCGCCAACTCCACTTAGGCCAGCTGCAATGGTGCCCTGGCTGGCACATTACCCTGATAAAGAAGCTGCAGAGCTGCTGAGATCAGGGTTGGCGGAGGATTTTAGGATTCCAGTACTAGGTCCGATGGAGGGGTCTACTATTCACAGAAATTTAAAAATGGCGTATGAATTCCCAAAGGTGGTTAGGGACAAATTAGCTACTGAAATGTAATTGGGTAGGGTTGCTGGCCCATTTAATGACCCTCCTTTAACAGACATGTTGGTATCGCCCTTGGGAGTAGTACCTAAAAAGGAGTTAGGGAATTTTTGGTTGATACATTATTTGTTATACCCGAAAGGTTTGTCAATTAATGACGCTATAGATCTGGAACTTAGCACTGTACACTACCAATCATTTGACGATGCGTTGGCAATAGTGAGAGCTAAGGGTCTGGGGGCATTGATGGCAAAGTTGGATATAGAATCAGCTTTGTGGCTCCTGCCCCTTCATCCATCTTCCTTTCGCCTGATGGGTATGAACTTTGAAGGGGATACATAGACAGATGTCTACCGATGGGGTGCTCCTTATCATGTTCACTGTTCGAGTGTTTCAGCTAATTTCTTCACTGGGTAGGGCAGAAGGCGTCGGGAGGTGGAGCTTTTGCCCATTACCTGTTAGTAGGGAGAGCAGGTTTCACAGAGTGTGAGAAGTTAATGAGGGTAACGCAAGGTCCATGCACTTGTCTCACCTTTTTAGGTATAGAGATAGACACATTGCAGTCAGTGTGCAGGTTGCCACAGGACAAGGTCGACCGCGTCTTACAGGTGGTACAAAAAGTGGTTAGAGATGATAGGGTCTCCATTATGGAACTCCAGTCTTTACCGGGTAGATTATTTAACCGTCATTTGGAGAGTCAGCTGAAAGGGCCCAGGGGTCAGCAGAAGTGGGTCAAGGTCACCGCAGAGATGAGAAAAGATTTAGGTGTGTGGGAAATATTTCTGGTCCACTTTAATAGGATCTGTATTTGGAGGACATTTCCCATATCAAACCAGTCATTGCATCTATTCACAGATGCTGCAGGCATACCTAAATGGAGAATGGAGTGTGGCTCCCTGGCCTAAGGAATGGATAGCTGTGGGCCTGACTAAGAACCTGACACTGCTAGAGCTATTCCCAATTGTAGTTGCCATTGAAATTTAGGGGCATACACTAGAGAACAGGTCAGTAGTTTTTTTGGATGGATAATATAAGTGTGGTTTACACCATAAACAGATTATCCACATCCTCTCTGGTGGTAGTGACATATTTAAGATAGTGCTACGCTGCTTGCAGCTTAACATTTGCTTAACCACCAGATACATCCCTGGGGTGCATAACGTGATTTCTGATGCACTCTCTCAATTTAATTGGGAGCCGTTTAGGAGGGTAGCGCCCAAGGCAGCAGCAACTGGATTAATGTGCCCTACCTTTCTTTGGCAGCTGGCACAGGATGGGAAACCATTCTCCCCTTGGTTTGGGCATCATTGGTGCCGAAGACCTGGGAAGCATACAGTGGAGAGGATGGGAGACATTCTGTCACCAGAAGGGGTTCGAGGTGCATCAAGCATCTCAGGTACAGGTGCTTGACTGGTTGGCATGCTTGAGACAGGAGGGGATCTCTAGATTGGGAGTGGGTAGTAGGTTATCTGTAGCAGCTTTCTTTAACAAAGCATTAGGTAATACTGATCACTCAAAATCATTTCTGGTTCGTCAGGTTGGGGTAGGCTGGACCCTCGCCCTAAAGATCGGAAAGAGCCGATCACACCGCTTTGCCTGAGACAGCTGGTGTTGGAACTGAGGACAGTTTGTTCCTCTGAGTACAAGGTTTTACTTTTCCGTACAGCGTTCGCCTTAGCTTTTGCATGGGCGTTGCATTTAGGGGAATTAGTGGCTTCTTCCAGAGCCAAAAGCTTGGGGAGGTTATAACTGGGACACATAAGGACATCGGAAGAGGGACTTTTTCTGTTAGTACCTTGGTCCAAAATGGATCAAGAAAGTAAAGGGGCATGTTTGTCCTGGGTTAAGCATGAATTACCAGAATGCTGCCCTGTGCAAAGCGTTGGGGAATTTAGTATGGTTAGGCAGGCGGGTTGCCAGCAATTCCTCGTACATGAGGATGGTAGATCGTTGTCCATATTTCAGTTCAAGAATAGCAGAAAAACTGGGGTTGGACCTGGCTAGAATCGTGCCCCACTCATTTCGTATAGGGGCTGCTACTAGCACGGGGGTCTTCCACGACTGAGATCAAATGCTTATGGCACTGGTCAGTTCTTTTGAGAGACTTGCATTTTAGCCAATCTGAGCTGACTCCTCGGAAACTCCACTGGAGTGAGCACAGTGTTATTGTTATCACACACATGAACTAGCACTGTCTAACTGTAAGTGTCAAAATGTACTGAGATAAGAGGCGGCCTTCAAGGGCTTAGAAATTAGCATATGAGGCTCAGGCTACCTAGGTTTAACTTTCAACAAAGAATACCAAGAGATCAAAGCTAATTTGATGATAAAAGTAAGTTTAAAATTCCATGCAATATCTGAACTATGAAATTTTAATTTGGACTAGACTGTCTCTTTAAAAATAATATTTTCGGGGGCGTGTCTGAGCGGCGACCCAGGATGGTAGAAATATCTGAGACTGGCTATGAGACTCTGATGATCCGCCGATTATTAGAGGTTTTTGACAGCATCAACATTGTGTGAGGACATATTCAGCAGCCTCATGTTTTTCTGAGGAGATCGATATTACTCTTTGCTGTTTACATGACTGTCCAGTCCAGATCTGGACAGCAAGGACTCTAGGCGGTGGCCTATTTACAGAGTTCCTAGCACCCCCCCCCCCCCCACGAGCCTCTGTAGCCCGGGTAGTGCAGTCTAGATATGGCTGCAGATCAGGGGAAATTGTACTTAGCTATACAGGACTGCCTGCACAAGTTGGAGTCCCAGATGTCTATTAGATTTGAACGCCTTACATCTCTTATTGAGACCACAGCGGCAGAATGTAAAAATTTCAAGGTGCGTGGACAAGCAGGAGACGCCATCTTGGCACATCATAGTGCACAAGTTTTTCTCCCTATTTGCCAGGTAACTGCTGAGGATACCACTAACAACATCTCTCCAAGTGGCCGTGGAGATCCCTCATTATCAAGCTGTTTCCCTGATTGTTGGGATGAGGCTGGCTCTGCACCACAGGAACGACAGTTGACATTTGCTCAGGGGAAAATCCCCATAGGGAAATCCATATGTATTGTACACAAGAAATGTGAACAGCTGCTTAATGTTTTTCCACATTCCAGAGGTCCTCAGGCAGCTGCGTCGCTGCACGCAAGTGTTAATTCCCCTTTGGACACTGGCATTTACATTTCTCTGGTTATTTGGGAGGAGGGAGGAGTGCTTATTTATTATGCTAGTTCACATTTCACACTACAGAGGGTCATAACTCACCCAGTTGTGCGTGTCCAGTACTTCTCCTGCTCAGACCAATTTAAAGGATCTTCATGCTCCAACGCTTCCTGGGAACTTAACAACCGGACTGGAATCGGGTAAACAGTGTCTGAGCTGCTGAATTCCTGTGGGGATTCTTGTATCACTACTGCTTTTATGAAAGATGATCCTGTGATCTGAAATCCAAACCCTCACAAATGTGAAGTTTTATTTGGACTGTGTGATGCAAGACTTTATTCTAACTTTGCTATCCAACTTGATGTGAATTTCTGAGACTTATCTATTGTTTCATTCATATCAGGCTTGTTTCCTTCACTATATCAAGCTTGGAGAAATGTATTAATGTAGTGGATTCCTGACCATTAGGGTCCTTTATGCTAAGTGGAGGGACAATTTGTACCTTTAAGCCAGTGTTATTATATATCTATATATAGATCAAAGTGTATTTAGAGGTCCTATCTATGTTCTTATGTTTTGTTATGCATTCAGGATACCCTCAGATACATATATATTTAGCTCCTGTATATATACTACTTATTTTACTTACTATAGGCTTGTAGGACATGTCTCAATGTGTATTTACTTTGATAATCCACTGACCATATGTGCTAGTTTATGTAAGGAACTAAGCTGGGAATGGCTCATGACATCTGTGCATTACAGTATTTATGCTACTTATCTGTGTTTAACTATATCATAAGTCCACAAGTATGTCTCCATAGATACAATACCATCCTGGCTCCCATATAACTTCTACTAATTATTCAGTTTGCAATTGAGGCCTCCTTGGGTAGTAGTCTGCCTCAACCTGATTTGTTATATTTGCACCTCCACTTGTGGGGTTTAGCCCTACAGGATTCCATGTGGCTTATATTTTACTGCATTAAATCCACCACAAGATCTAATTGAATAATTTAGCTGGGTCTCTTTATCTCACAGATTTTGTATAGTCTTATAGTAGATTCAATTTACTGTCTGCAGCCGAGAAAGTACGAATAGCACATAATCCTCCCTCAATCCTCTTGTAATACGTAGAGATCATGTGTAAAATTCTACTACTACTTGTGGTTTTATTATACCTTAAGCTTATCCACCTAAATAGGTGCATATGGAGCCTGTATAATATAGTAGGACCCATTTTTTTTTATTTTTTTCCCCGACTCCCTGAGGAGGCTTCAGTCTTTACCCTAGAACACATGTTATTCACTATCTACTTCTAAAAGAGGTTCACCATGTTCTGCTCTAGCATATATTTAAGTATTAGCTCTGTGGCTGAGTCCTGAGCATTGGTATTCTTCTTTACCTAATAGTAGCTCCAAGTCTTTGGTAGTTATAGCTCTCTGCTTGTTCTCTTATAGGATGGGCCCAAGAATTTGCTCCAAATTACTGTGTTAACCTAATTATTTCCTATTTCGACAAGTGATTTAAAGCTGCAGCTACTTGCTCAGATGTCAATGGTTTAATACCTTCACGCAATTTTATAGAAGCATATTTATAGATATTAGTTTATGGCCTTTCTGGGGCCTATCAGGTTCTCATAGAATATATAAAACATTGTGTTAAGCTACTTATTTCCTATTTTGTTAAATGCGCTGCAGCTGCATTTTCAGATGTTAATGGCTATAATTTATCCTTAACGTTTATATAAAATTGCATTAACGCGTTGGGTCTAAGATAGGCCCTGATCATATATCCCCCAACATTTACCCTATTTCTGTGGGGGTATGCTTCATTTAACTTTTGCATATAAAAGGGGGGTCTTGTGATACAAACGTATGATGTTTATATTAAAGATTAAAAAACGAGGGTTGTCACCTGAGATCCAAAAGTGGTCTCCTTTGTTGAAGTTAACCTCCCATAGTGTAGACATTTCCTATTGAGGCCCAAAAGTGACCTTGTGTGACATTAGGGAGGTGTAATGACCATCAGGCATATTAGTTACATTCCTTATGTTTGTACCTCTTGTCTGGAATATGTAGTGTATATTGGAAATATGTGGTACTATGATGTATTTCTCATCATTACTATGTCTTATTGTTGAGTATTATATGTATGCCTTGTAACAATCCTCAAATAAAAATTAAAATTATATATAAAAAAAATAATAATAATATTTTCTTCTATTTGAAGAACATAGGAATGTTAAGTATTTCTAAGGCACCTTTGGCTTTAGCGCACTTGATCTAGAGCAGTGTCGGGTTAAAGCACGAGCAATAACTACAGTGGTGTCACTAGGGGGTGTGGGTTTTTTTTTATTTTGGGGGGCTTTTTTATTTAGATAGGGCTATTAGTTTAGGAGTAATTCTTTTATATTTTTGATAATTTCGTTTTTTATTTTGTGTAATTTAGTATTTTTTTTTTGTAATTTAGATAAATGTATTGCATTAATTTATTTTATTTTATTTTATTGTAATGTTAGATTTTAGTGTAAGGCAGGTTAGGTTTTATTTCACAGGTAACTTTGTATGTATTTTAGCTAGGTAGTTAGTAAAAAGTTAATAACTATTTACTAACTAGTCTACCTAGTTAAAATAAATACAAACTTACCTGTGAAATAAAAATAAAACCTAAGATAGATACAATATAACTATTAGTTAAATTGTAGCTAGCTTAGGTTTTATTTTACAGGTAAGTATTTAGTTTTAAATAGGTTATTTAGGTAATAATTGTAAGTTTTATTTAGATTTATTTTAATTATATTTAAGTTAGGGGGTGTTAGGGTTAGGTTTAGTGGTTAATAGGTTTATTATAGCGGCAGTGTGGGCGGATGGCAGATTAGGGGTTAATAGTTTTATTTAGGTGGGGGCGGCAGATTAGAGGTTAATAATATTATGTAGGTGGCGGTGATGTCGGAGGCAGAAGATTAGGGGTGTTTAGATGTGGGGTTTATGTTTGGGTGTTACTTTCCCCATAGACATCAAGTGGGCTGTGTTACGGAGCATTTGTTTCCGCGATCGCAGGTGTTAGGCTTCTTTTTTGCCGGCTCTCCCCATTGATGTCTATGGAGAAATCGTGCACAAGCACGTCAAAGCAACACTTGTATTTGGGTGAGGTATGGAGCTCAATGCAACCATATCGCCCGCACAAGCCTGCTTTTTGCAAACCTGTAAATAGCAGCACTATGAAAGGTGAGCGGTGAAACTAACGTACAAGAAATTAGCGAGCAGCCATAACGCAAAACTTGTAATCTGGCTGATAGTTAATATAAATACAATATTTCATAACAGAATTTTTTTTAAATGTAAATCTACACACTATTTCCTGTGTATCCATGTGTTTCAAATACTGTACAATATTAGCTAGCCTGCTCTGTCACTTTTAATAGAATGAAAAACAATACTGTTGTACCGAGTCCTGATTGGTTGATTTTCTATATGATGCAGAGGGTCCCAATATGCTTATAGAGTCATGGAGTCTCTTTTTATTTAAATTGCATGGCTTTGTTTCTTATTAAAAATAAATGTGTAGAAGTCTAAGTGTTATTTTTAGGAAGTGTAAAGCAAAGGTTGGTGTTGAACTATAAGCATTGTGAAGTTTAGGAAAGAACAGCTAGCACACTCCTGATGGTAATCTATTTTCAATAAAAAAACAAAAAAAACACAATTCTTCGCATTCTGGTTAGTGGCTTTTTGGCATTTCAAAAGATAAGCACAAACTAAAGTTATCTTTTTTTTAAAGTTCATGGTCTGTTGGCAAAAACAATATATGATTTATGTTTTTAATGAAAAACACTGAAGCATTTTAAATACTTTCCAAACAAAAGTTTGAAAACAGCATATTTCACATTGGGAACAAAATATATTAAGCACTTGAGAGGCTCAACATGCATTGTGGAATATAATATTTCCTAAAACATGCTTAGTTAATTCTTTCTTATTACATTTTATTAATCTTAAAGAGTACAAAGTTAAATGTTTTGAAGGGTGTTGTTTTGTTTGTGAGAAAGTAGGCTATGTATTAATTGAAATGATAAGAATTTAATTAAAATACATGTTATGTTATTTATTGTTTATCTTAATGGTGCTGAAAGTAAAGGCACAATGAAGTGTAAAAATAAAATGTTTAATTTTGTTACAATATTTAAAATTAAATCTATTTTCTTCAGTGTCTTAAATGCTATAAAAGGGTTATACATATAAGCCCCCATTTATGAAAGCATGGACAGACAATGTTCCCAGATAGGCAATCTGTCCATGCACATTCTCCACAAGCCTTAAAGGCAGCATCCATTGCAAGAATGTATTATTGCACAAGAAGTTGTTTTTGCACAATCGATCATGCTAGAGCCAAGCTTGTCAATCATCCAGAATAAATTAATCCAGGATATTTGATATTCACAACCAGTGGCATTGCAAACTGTTTATTTTGTGAAATAAACTCTATGATAGGGTCTCCATTGTTTCCAAACAGTTTAATTGGAATCAATTGGCTAGATTACGAGTTTTTGTCAGCAATGGTGTGCGGTGCTAATGAGCCTTTTTTTCTCACCGCTCACTTAAGACAACGCTGGTATTACGAGTTTTCTGCAAGCCGGTGTTAGCCTCAGAAAAGTGAGCATTGAGCAAAATTTAGCTCCACATCTTACCCCAATACCAGCGTTGTTTAAGTCAGCGGTGAGCTGGCTGAACGTGCACGTGCACGATTTCCCCATAGGAAACAATGGGGCTTAGCTGGCTGTAAAAAAACCTAACACCTGCAAAAAAGCAGCGTTTAGCTCCTAACGCAGCCCCATTGTTTCCTATGCGGAAATAAAAGTTATGTCTACACCGAACACCCTAACATGAATACCGAGTCTAAATACCCCTAATCTTACACTTATTAACCCCCAATCTGCCGCCCCCGACATCGTCGCCACCTACATAATATTATTAACCCCTAATCTGCCGCTCCAGACACCGCCGCCACCTACATTATACTTACCCCTAATCTGATGCTCCCAACATTGCTGAACCCTACATTTGATTTATTAACCCCTAATCTGCCCCCCCTTAACGTCGCTGCAACTATATTATATTTATTAACCCCTAATTTGCCACCGCCAATGTTGCTGCCACTATAATAAATTTATTAACCCCTAAACCTTAGTCTAACCCTAACCCTAACACCCCCCTAACTTAAATATAATTAAAATAAATATAAATAAATTTACTATAATTAACTAAATTATTCCTATTTAAAACTAAATACTTACCTGTAAAATAAACCATAAGCTAGCTACAATATAACTAATAGTTACATTGTAGCCATCTAAGGGTTTATTTTAATTTTATATTTAATAAATACCTAGCTAAAATAAATACAAATTTACCTGTAAAATAAACCCTAACCTAAGTTACAATTACACCTAACACTACACTATACAATTACATTAAATAAACTAAATTACGAAAAAAACACTAAATTACAGAAAATAAAAAAAGAAATTACAAATTTATAAACTAATTACACCTAATCTAATCCCCCTAATAAAATAAAAAGCCCCCCAAAATAAAATAAAAATTCCCTACCCTATACTAAATTACAAATAGCTCTTTAAAGGGCTTTTTGCAGGGCATTGCCCCAAAGTAATCAGCTGTTTTACCTGTAAAAAAAAATACAATACCCCCCAACATTAAAACCCACCACCCACACACCCAACACTACTCTAAAATCCACCCAATCCCCCCTTAATAAAACCTAACACTACCCCCTTGAAGATCACCCTACCTTGAGCCGTCTTCACCCAGCCGGGCACAAGTGGACCTCCAGAGGGGCAGAAGTCTTCATCCAATCCGGCCAGAAGAGGACATCCAGACGGGCAGAAGTCTTCATCCAGGCGGCATCTTCCATCTTCTTCCATCCGGAGCGGAGCAGGTCCATCTTGAAGACATCCGACGCGGAGCATCCTCTTCCATCCGACGGCAACTGAAGAATTAAGGTAGGAAGAATCCTGTTGGCTGATGCAATCAGCCAATAGAATTGAAGTTCAATCCTATTGGCTGATCCAATCAGCCAATAGGATTGAGCTCGCATTCTATTGGCTGTTCCAATCAGCCAATAGAATGCGAGCTCAATTCTATTGGCTGATTGCATCAGCCAATAGGATTTTTCCTACCTTAATTCCCATTGGCTGATAGGATTCTATCAGCCAATCAGAATTGAAGGGACACCATCTTGGATGGCGTCACTTCAAGGAACCTTCATTCTTCAGTCGCCGTCAGATGGAAGAGGATGCTCCATGTTGGATGTCTTCAAGATGGACCCGCTCCGCTCCGGATGGAAGAAGATAGAAGATGCTGCCTGGATGAAGACTTCTGCCGGTCTGGATGTCCTCTTCTGGCCGGATCGGATGAAGACTTCTGCCCCTCTGGAGGTCCACTTGTGCCCGACTGGGTGAAGACGGCTCAAGGTAGGGTGATCTTCAAGGGGGTAGTGTTAGGTTTTATTAAGGGGGGATTGGGTGGGTTTTAGAGTAGGGTTGGGTGTGTGGGTGGTGGGTTTTAATGTTGGGGGGTCTTGTATTTTTTTTTTACAGGTAAAACAGCTGATTACTTTGGACAGTCTCCCATAGAGATCAATGGAAATGAAAACAAACACGCTTTTTTCATCTAACACTCGATCTCGCGAGAAATACGCACAGCTCGATCATATGACGCATACCACATCATGCACAACAATAACACACCGCAAATGTCACAACAACAATCACTAAACAAAGCACATAAGCATTACACATTCAGAAGCGGGGGGAATTTTATTTAAATAAAATACAGGGAATACGCATATACTTTAAGATGCGGAAATACGGAAAATAACAACAAGGAAAAAAATACAAAAACATACACTAGCAAAATAATCGCATTCAATATTACTATATATTAGGACAAACATACATATACAACACTTCACTAATACCACACCATCGCAAATTAACATTTAAACATAATACTATTGGACAATGTTATAGAAAACGAGCACTATGACATCATCGCATTCTACACATTCCACAAATACTAACTCCAAATGAGCATGCGCACATTCACACACCTAATACACATTGCACAAATAATAATTACTAATAAAGCACACCTGAACACAATTTACAACGCAAACCGGTACATCATTAAACATTTACACAGGGTATATAAGCAACACACAAGCATGGCTTCTTTCACTGTGTTGCTGGTGGGTTTTTGGAGATTGGAGCTTAGAGATTTTGTGCATTATTGTGAGTCAGTTAGTGGTAGTGAGAGTTAGTGGTAGTGTGAGTTAGAGAGTTAGTAGTAGTGTGAGTTAGAGAGTTAGTGGTAGTGGGAGTTAGAGAGGTAGTGCTAGTGGGAGTTAGAGAGGTAGTGGTAGTGGGAGTTAGAGAGGTAGTGGTAGTGGGAGTTAGAGAGGTAGTGGTAGTGGGAGTTAGAGAGGTAGTGCTAGTGGGAGTTAGAGAGTTACTGGTAGTGGGAGTTAGAGAGTTAGTGGTAGTGGGAGTTAGAGAGTTAGTGGTAGTGGGAGTTAGAGAGGTAGTGCTAGTGGGAGTTAGAAAGTTAGTGGTAGTGGGAGTTAGAGAGGTAGTGCTAGTGTGAGTTAGAGAGTTAGTGCTAGTGTGAGTTAGAGAGTTAGTGCTAGTGTGAGTTAGTGAACGACAGTTGGTTTGGGTGAGTGTGCGAGTGCTTTTTCTGTACACTTAACACATTTACATGCAAACACATTCAATACATAAATACACTTATCAATAACACTACATACACTCCATACCCCATACCCTCTCATACTGCACTCCATACCCCAATCCCTGTATTCCCATTCCCTTTCATCCCATTTACTCTTATCCCATACCCCATCCCCATCCCATCACCATCCCCTAGTTACATTTAGTTTACATATCCTCCTTTTAGTCTTCTTCTTCATTTTGTACATTTAAATACTCCTTACCCTCTTTTATTTATATCCCTTTCACACTTTCAGCACTTATTTTGGTCTTTTTAGTTCTTTATTTTGACCCCCTTTCATTTGATCACACTCACTTTTTGTTTGCTTAGTTGGGGTTTAGTTTAGGGAAGAGATGGAGGGCAGGCAGGGGAGAGGTAGAGGGGGGAGGAGAGGGAGGGGGAGAGCAACAGGGCAGGAAGGGGGGCAGGAAGGGGGGCAGGAAGCGGGGGTGGAAGCGGTGGGTGGACCCAGCCACTTGGTTCAAGATGAACAGGTGGCTGGGCCCAGTGGCAGACAGAGTAGGGCTTCACAGTCCGGGAAACAGAGGGCATCGTCACAGGGGAAGGCCAAGGCGACTAGGGAGGCAAGGTTTTCGATGGAGGAGAAGGAGGCCCTCGTAGAAGCCTATATGGCCAGGTATAGGAGGCTGCAGCATCAGAAGACCACCCCGACTGAGAAGAGGAAGCTCTGGCATGAGATAAGGAATGCAGTCAATGCAGTGGGTGGCCGGAACAGAGATATGGACTCGATTAAACATCAATACCGGGACTGCAAGATGGATCTTAAGAAAAAGTTAAGCCTGGAGGCCCGACATGCCGCAGGAACCAGTGGCGGCCCTGCACTGGAAATCGATTACTGCCGATGGGAGGAAATGTTGCGTCCCAGCATCTCCGAGGTGGATATAGTCGTATCGGAGGAATTGATACCGGGAACCTGCCATTCTCATCTGACGGTAAGCTCATTTAAGAATAAATTAACATACAAATGTATTTCAAGGGACACTATACACAAACCTTTACTTTCATGATTAAGGTAGAGAATACAATTTTAAACAACATTCCAATTTACTTATATTACCTAATTTGATTCATTCTTTAGATATACTTTAATGAAGAAATAGCCATGCACACGGTGAACCAATCACAGGAGGCAGCTATATTCAGCTACCAATCAGCAGCCTCTAAGCATATCTAGATATGCTTTTCAGCAAAGAATATACAGAGAATGAAGCAAATTAGATAAGAAAAGTACATTAGAAAGTTGATTATAATTATATGCTTCGAAATCATGAAAGATAAAACATTGGGTTTCATGTCCCTTTAAGGATCAGATTAATGCTATTACGTTGTTTACACGCATTCACAATTACTTTGCGGTTACATTAGTATCTAGGCTATAGGTTAGGTGTGCATTTAAACAGACTGAAAACAAACGCTAAAACATTCAGATTGACCAGAGATATCACAAACACGGTTTAGAAAATTCGGAAATCGTATTGATTGTTAGATTTCAAAATGGATTAATGAGGCTGCATTTGTAATTGTATCGTAAGCTAAGTAATTTAAACCTTTATTTTGAAATATGCTAATATATACATTTATTTATTTTTCAAATATACAGAGTCTGGGGAGGAGGCAGCACAGCAACTACCGGCTCCTCCTTTTCCCCGGGATGAGAGTGGTGGGGATGAATCTCCACCTCGGAGGGAAGAGGCCCCCCTTGACGAAGAGGCCCCGGAAGCAGAGGAAGATGCAGCGGAAGCAGAGGCCCCTCAAGGACCAGCAGGCCACCGTGCACCAGCAGGCCGCCGTGCACGGGCACCCCGCCGTGCACAACAAGAGGAAATAGCGGAGGTGCGGGTTCTACTAGACTACATTGACCAGATGCGTAACTCCCGGATACAAAATATAGAAGGCAGAACTAGAATTCTTGAAGGACAAAACAAAATCATTGAAGGACAAACCCAAATCATTGAAGGACAAACCCAAATCATACACCTCCTTATTCGAATAGAAGAAGCCCAAAACAGAACCTTTAGACTACAACAACAGATGTTTAATTTCTTCCGGGAGGCGCATGCTGGTCTGCCTGCTGGTCTGCCTGCTGGTCTGCCTCCTGCTCCTGGGCCTCCTGCTCCTGGGCCGCCATCTGCTGTGCCTCCTGCTCCTGGGCCGCCATCTGCTGGGCCTCCTGCTGCTGGGCCGCCATCTGCTGGGCCTCCTGCTGCTGGTCCTCCTGCTGCTGGGCCTCCTGCTGCTGGGCCTCCTGCTGCCGGGCCATCTTCTCCTGCCGGGCCATCTTCTCCTGCCGGCCCGTCTTCTCTTGCCGGCCCATCTTCTCCTGCTGGGCCATCTCCTCCTGCCGGCCCATCTTCTCCTGCCGGCCCACCTTCTCCTGCCGGGCCATCTCCTCCTGCCGGCCCATCTCCTCCTCCTCACCTTGGTCGTTCCAGTACTCTTCCTTCCACTCTTCTCACAACATCTCCAATGAGAACTCGTCGGAGTCGGCAGTTGACCCTCCCAGAGCCTCAGCCCTGTGGGAAGAGGGGAAGGAAGAGGAAGTAAGTATTTGTTTTCATGTTTAATGTTTTTTTTATTTAATGTGTAATGGATAGGTATGTGATGATGTGGTTTTCATACACTTGTGGACCACACTCTGTATATAATCTACTTCTATGGGACTGGGTCCATGGAGGCAGATTGTTTGCAGAGTGTGGGTTATAAGTGTGTGAAAATCACATCACATACCTATCCTTGTTCATGATATTGATTGGTTTCTGTGATGTGATGTCCAAACTGTTTCCAGAATCGCAAACAAAATTACCATTACAATTATCCATGATGGCATATTACTGTTTGAATGCTAATAACACAGCTTAAAGGGACAGTCAGAATTATTGATTACAAAGAAAACACTGTATTATGCATTATCAAGTTGGAAACAACAAAACATGGAGAAATACGTGTGACTTATGTGCTTACCCTTGTATCTATGCCTATGAAAAATGACCACTTATTTGTTGTTCTGACATAACAACATTTTAGACATCAATGATCAATACATGGTAAATATGCTGTATGAGCTCAAGGTTTTAGATATACAAATGCTATCCAAATGCCCTCTAGTGGTCAAATTGCATAATGATTACATACACTCTTCAAGCTCTAAGAAATGAGCACACGAACCTCATAGGTTTAGCTAGCAAATTAAAATAAACACAGACAAATGATTAATTGGTGAGAAACCTTTAATATCATTGATATTACAAAATTGACTTTTTTAATAATGCAAAACATTATTTGTTTTCTAAACTGTCCCTTTAACAAAATTACATATGCTAACATATAATATTTGCAGATTGTTGGTATATCTACATGTACTTGTTCAAACAATAAATATTGAAAACAGATTTATATTGACGTGTTAAATAAAGTCTATTTTCTTAAAGAGACATTATTGTGTTAATTTTTTTTTAGAAAGACATTTGTTTTAACAATAAATATGGTTTAAAGTCCTTTTAGGAGTGGAGGGGGGGAAATATGCTAACAATAATATATTTGGAGATTAACAAATGTGGAACTCATACATGATACAAAAATCAACATTTGCATTAAAGGGACAGTATACTATCTTTTTCACATAACTGCATGTAATAGACACTACTAGAAACAACAAGATTAACATATACTGATATCAATATTACAAAGCTTTAAACACTTTTTAAGAAAATCGGGTTATCTCTATTGAAAATATAGATGAACCCCCATTACAACCGTAAAAAAAGACAATACCCCATCATTAACATATGAAAAGACCCTTTACACAAACAGGAGAAAGCTGGAGATGGTACTCACATGAAACTTTGAGGCTTGGCGAGGAGTCTGAAAATTACTTACAGTTTAATTTGAACAGAAGCAAAATGAGACGTGTATTTGTTAAACAATGGACTATATAACTAGAGACCAAATAAAATATTTTGGTTTTTAATGTGAGTGTCTAATGAACCTTTAATAAAATATACGACGAAATTACATTTAGAAGTCGGCATCATATATTTAGCATATGATAAATATAAATGCATATTGATTACTTTATTCTAACACAATAGCGTATATTTATGAATTAGATATCTTTAACATTAAACACAACAGTCATTTTTCATAAAAAGGAACATATTGTTGACAAACATATTAAACAACATGGACAATAGAGATTTGCACTTGCCTCGAAATATCTTATGCATGAAAACATTTTGCTTTCGTTCGTTTATTCAACCAGACATCCAGCAAAAGAGAATGTGGTGGTCTTTATCAGCTATGGGTCAACAATGTAACATGATGCAAACAATCCATATTCGCCATGTTTTTAAACTTGTCTTCTCATTCACAAACGTTTGTAATGTGCACAAACAAATATTGCGGGACTACGTAATACAATCAGACGTTTTTTTAACTTTGCATTTGACGTCTTAATTAACATGGCGCTTCCTTGATCACGTAAGAATGCAATCCAATAAAAGGCGCATTCTTGATCACGTAAGAACGCAAACCAAAAAAAGGCACATCCTTGATCGCGTAAAAACGTCAGTCAATACAAGGAATCATTGGACAGCCTGGCAGGTGACGTCTTAAGCAACATGGCGCATCCGAGATTGCTGAAAAACCGCAGCCAATACAAGGACTCAGTTGACAGCTTGGCATATCAATAAGAAAAGTATTTATATTTTAGTAACTAGTATGTGTCTAGATTGCTATCTAGGAATGTCACGAAATCATGAATCATCTTTTCGGACTTGACTGTCCCTTTAACTATAGCTATGGTGTATATCTTTAACATTTAAAAGATACACATGAGAAATACATATGCCATTGCTGTTTTAAGATATGTTTAGATTGTTTTGGAATAACAATAATGACACATGTATTGATCAAACGTGTCATTTATTCAAGTTGAAATATGGTCAGCCTACCTATAGCCATATATGGGAGGAGAAGTATTTGTTTAAAATATTTTTACAACCATATTCCTCATCTAAAATATGCGCATTACAGAGATTGATTTAGTTACACTTTTACAATAAGATAGAATAGAAAATGAAATACATGTGCTGTCAACATTGCAATAAGATTGTTTATTAATAAGATTATATGTCCTTGTTCATGTAAAAAGGACAAAAACGCTTTAGAAATAGAAATCCATTCATTAACAATTGTGCTCAGCATCACTTAAAGGGACATGATTTTTATTTTTAAAAAGAGGATACACAGAGACAATACTATTTCAATAAAATGAACACTTTACAGGGATTATATCATTGTATCAATCCTCAGATCATTTGTTAAAGGTGGATCAATTCATGCAGAGTTTATAAATACACACATGGATGTGAAATTTGAAATATACATATATATACACAAATAACAATCTATATCTACATATATAAAAGAATTACTATGCTAATCATAATCATGCAATGATAAAGCTTTTAGAAAAATATATAAAGACAAATAATAAAATTACATTGGAGATGTTAATCTTAAAGTCATTTACAATTGTATTACATATATGATTCTGGAAACACCATTATTTTTGGTAGGTCCCTTTAAGGATCAACCAGATAAACTAGAGATTTCAATCAATGACATGAATAAGGAGGACAAAGAATCGTGCAATGACATGTCTTTTATTAGTATGTCAGAAAACATCAACAACGTTTATAAATAATCTGGTAAAGATCAGGAAAATTTGAGCCATATGACAAGGTAACAGAGTGCATCACAGTCCATGAAGAGAGTTGCCAAGGGCCAGCATAGCCCCATTGGAGACATATGACAAGGTAACAGAGTGCATCACAGTCCATGAAGAGAGTTGCCAAGGGCCAGCATAGCCCCATTGGAGACATATGACAAGGTAACACAGTGCATCACAGTCCATGAAGAGATTTGCCAAGGGCCAGCATAGCCCCATTGGAGACATATGACAAGGTAACACAGTGCATCACAGTCCAAGAAGAGAGTTGCCAAGGGCCAGCATAGCCCCATTGGAGACGTATGACAAGGTAACACAGTGCATCACAGTCCATGAAGAGAGTTGCCAATGGCCAGCATAGCCCCATTGGAGACATATGACAAGGTAACAGAGTGCATCACAGTCCATGAAGAGAGTTGCCAAGGGCCAGCATAGCCCCATTGGAGACATGTGACAAGGTAACACAGTGCATCACAGTCCATGAAGAGAGTTGCCAAGGGCCAGCATAGCCCCATTGGAGACATATGACAAGGTAACACAGTGCATCACAGTCCATGAAGAGAGTTGCCAAGGGCCAGCATAGCCCCATTGGAGACATATGACAAGGTAACACAGCGCATCACAGTCCATGAAGAGGGTTGCCAAGGGCCAGCATAGCCCCATTGGAGACATATGACAAGGTAACACAGTGCATCACAGTCCATGAAGAGAGTTGCCAAGGGCCAGCATAGCCCCATTGGAGACATATGACAAGCTAACAGAGCGCATCACAGTCCATGAAGAGAGTTGCCAAGGGCCAGCATAGCCCCATTGGAGACATATGACAAGGTAACACAGTGCATCACAGTCCATGAAGAGAGTTGCCAAGGGCCAGCATAGCCCCATTGGAGACATATGACAAGGTAACACAGTGCATCACAGTCCATGAAGAGAGTTGCCAAGGGCCAGCATAGCCCCATTGGAGACATATGACAAGGTAACACAGTGCATCACAGTCCATGAAGAGAGTTGCCAAGGGCCAGCATAGCCCCATTGGAGACATATGACAAGGTAACAGAGTGCATCACAGTCCATGAAGAGAGTTGCCAAGGGCCAGCATAGCCCCATTGGAGACATATGACAAGGTAACACAGTGCATCACAGTCCATGAAGAGAGTTGCCAAGGGCCAGCATAGCCCCATTGGAGACATATGACAAGGTAACACAGTGCATCACAGTCCATGAAGAGAGTTGCCAAGGGCCAGCATAGCCCCATTGGAGACATATGACAAGGTAACAGAGTGCATCACAGTCCATGAAGAGAGTTGCCAAGGGCCAGCATAGCCCCATTGGAGACATATGACAAGGTAACAGAGTGCATCACAGTCCATGAAGAGAGTTGCCAAGGGCCAGCATAGCCCCATTGGAGACATATGACAAGGTAAAAGAGTGCAACAGGCACAACAATAAACAGAAAAAGAGGCCAAATGGCAACCATAAAAAAAACATCAACATGTGGACGGAGGATTCTTATCTGCGCCCTTGGAGCATCTCCAGATCCTCCACTTACTGGTCATCCCCTTCATCGTCCTGTGCATGTCCAGCTACAGATTCAAGCATTGAGTTCCACCGCCTCATCTGACGTAGAGTCATATGCTGAACCTGTAGCTGGGCCTGCATGGTGTCGGCCATCCCTCTCAGGACAGCTGCGTTCCTCAACACGGCCGCTCTATGCGTGCTAGACCTTCGAGCATGAACCATGTTGAGTCACAGCCTAAAATAAAGAAAAAAAAAATCTTAATGATAATTGCACAACAGACAAAATAAAAAGCAAAGATACATTGTCATCATAAACACAAATAATTATTTACATTAATTTGTTGACATTGATTATTTACACATGAAGTATGTTATTCAGACAGACCTAAACCATTAAATGGACATTTTAATCCAACATGTTGTCCCCTTTAATTGGTTTTTGATGATCCACTTTTACAGCTTAAGTGTCTAAAATCTTGTTAAAGGATTTACATTGTACTTACATTAGCAATTTTAAGATTTTAGTTATACTGTGGTAGGCACACCTATCCTTAAACATTTTGGTGTTGAGGACAAGCTGTGTAAACATAGCAACCAGAAGAAATTACATTCCCACTGGGTTATACAAGAGATAATGTATGAACATTTGTACATAAATTTTTGGATCCAAATAGTGGTGATTGGTATATGTAGTGATATCAAATTAAAGGGACAGTAAACCTAAATATTTTAGTTACTGATTCAGATAGAGCATGACATTAAATAGAATTATTAATTTACTCGTATTCTTTAAATGCTTGAATTCTCGAGCTATATTTTAAATGCAAGAATGTAATTTTATAGGGCAGGCCATTTTTGGTTATCAACTTTGGTTGTCCCTGCTGATTGATGGATACATTCATCAAACAATAAAAAAATGATGTACAGATTTTTTTGGAAAAAAAAAAAAAAGGCATTTCTTTGTTTCAATAAAGATAGCAAGAGAATGAAGAATAATTGATTAGAGTAGTAAATTATAAATTTGATTAACATTGCATGCTCTATTTGAATCACAAGAGAAAAAATTTCATTCAGTGTACCTTTAAGTATCTTATAATGTTGATTTTGAATGATACTTACAGCTGTGCCTGGGAAGGACAATCCGACACCCAGGACAATGAAGGTTGAGACAGGGGAGAGGGATGGGATTGGGTTGGGGAGGGATGGGATTGGGTTGGGGAGAGATGGGCTGCTGCTCTGGGGTAGCCCGTACAGCTGGGGAGTGGTGAGTTAGGGGCTGGGCAGCTGGGGTAGCTGTACAGGCCAAAAGACGTGGAGAGTGGCGAAGGGGGACGAAGGGGTGTTTTTTGGGAGGGACAGGATAGGAAAAATGGGAAGGGCCGGGAGGGTCTGTGGAGGGGCAGGGGGCTGGGCAGGGGACTGGGCAGGGGGCTGGGCAGGGGGCTGGGCAGGGGGCTGGGCAGGGGACTGGGCAGGGGGCTGGGCATGGGACTGGGCAGGGGACTGGGCAGGGGGCCGGGCAGGGGACTGGGCAGGGGACTGGGCAGGGGAGGAACAATGATGACCAGAAGAGGAGGATCCATCTGAAATAAATATTATGAATATATTAACATATAATACATCATGAAATCCAATCAACGCATTTCAAATTGATTATGTTTGCAATATACTTCGAAGTGTGTTTGAATTTCTAAACAATGATGACATGAGGATATGGTATGCATATAGGCACTCAGATGAATATCAATGACTGTCTGCACAATTATAAATTTATTATTGTGGTTTGGCCTAGAATATTCATGTGACATCATGATGGCATGAATTTCAAATCCAAATATTTAAACAAATCCGGATAGGAAAAATGGGAAGGGCCGGGAGGTTCTGTGGTCTGTGGAGGGGCAGGGGGCTGGGCAGGGAACTGGGCAGGGGGCTGGGCAGGGGACTGGGCAGGGGGCTGGGCAGGGGACTGGGCAGGGGACTGGGCAGGGGGCTGGGCAGGGGACTGGGCAGGGGACTGGGCAGGGGAGGAACAATGATGACCAGAAGAGGAGGATCCATCTGAAATAAATATTATGAATATATTAACATATAATACATCATGAAATCCAATCAACGCATTTCAACTTGATTATGTTTGCAATATACTTCGAAGTGTGTTTGAATTTCTAAACAATGATGACATGAGGATATGGTATGCATATAGGCACTCAGATGAATATCAATGACTGTCTGCACAATTATAAATTTATTATTGTGGTTTGGCTTAGAATATGCATGTGACATCATGATGGCATGAATTTCAAATCCAAATATTTAAACAAATCTGGATAGGAAAAATGGGAAGGGCCGGGAGGGTCTGTGGTCTGTGGAGGGGCAGGGGACTGGGCAGGGGGCTGGGCAGGGGACTGGACATGGGGCTGGGCAGGGGACTGGGCAGGGGGCTGGGCAGGGGACTGGGCAGGGGACTGGGCAGGGGGCTGGGCAGGGGACTGGGCAGGGGACTGGGCAGGGGAGGAACAATGATGACCAGAAGAGGAGGATCCATCTGAAATAAATATTATGAATATATTAACATATAATACATCATGAAATCCAATCAACGCATTTCAACTTGATTATGTTTGCAATATACTTCAAAGTGTGTTTGAATTTCTAAACAATGATGACATGAGGATATGGTATGCATATAGGCACTCAGATGAATATCAATGACTGTCTGCACAATTATAAATTTATTATTGTGGTTTGGCCTAGAATATGCATGTGACATCATGATGGCATGAATTTCAAATCCAAATATTTAAACAAATCCAAGCATATCTTCATGCTTCCTGATATATAAAGGGGGCAGTAGTGTATTTTAACAGACAAATAATATTCCTTTTTAAAGTGCAAAAGCTGTAGACTTTGAATGTCTTCAATACAATGATTTCCAATAAAGCAACATGTTGGAAACATGTTAGATATATTTCACATACCATCAGACTTCAAAGGAGCCTCTTCCTCCTCCGTCCCACATGTTAAATCAATTTCTGTAAAACATAACATGTTGTGTACACGTTAAGATCAGATATTATAACATATGTTATTGTTGCTCAAAGACACACATCAATGTTGCATTAAAGATATACACACCCAAAGTTATGATTTACATCATTTTGATGGAGCATACAAATGACATTAGATTTGTTATTCTCAATGATTCACATTTTCAATTTATTGTTTGTATTAATTTTAAAATCATAAAAGCATAGTACATAGAACTTTTAAGATTTCTCATGTGTGTATCACTTGATGATTGTTGTCAAAAATGAACATGGAAACAAACATATGCTATACATCTTCTGAATAACAAAGGTGTAGACTAAGAAAGTTTTAATTCTTAATCTTTCAATATTCAAATAAAATTAATATATAATCAGAGGAGTAAATTATATGTTTGTTTCAAATGTTATGCTTCATCAGAATCATGCTCATAATATTGATTACCAATACACCTTCAATGACATATAAATGAGTCAATGGACTTACCAGAACACCGCAAAGGCAGCTCTGTGTCGGTGCTGGATTCCTCTGGGCTCCCCACACCAACTCTCTCTATGAATGATATAGATATATATTAGTGAACACATTTGGGATAGCACTAAATCACATCTGTATCGATTTATAAGAATAATCAACTTGAAAATGTGAAGAATAGAGCAGTCATTAGCAAAAAAAATGCTTGATTGAATCAAGGGGATTCTGTCAAAAATGATGTATTGAACATATGTTTAATTTATGACTATATTAGACATCAAACTCATCTCATACGATGCTATTGCATATCTAAATATACCCATTGATCAATGTTCTTAAAAGAATACCCACAAACCACATTTTGAATAACAGCTGTTGACAAATATAAACAAAGACATGTGGCACATTGAGCCATTTGTGCAATGTACAGTAATCTTGTTTAGGACACAACACATATTGATCACAATAACAAACCAAATTGATTAGTACAAATATGTAATCATGGTGCTGTTAGAGTATGCTTATATCTATAAAGTAACTCCAACAGTGAATATGTGAATTATATATCAATATTGTCTAATCCAAAGAATGTAAGGATTAATGAATCTATTGTTTATTAAAGGGACACTGACATGATTTATTTCAATCATTGATTTCACTGTTCAAACTGTTCCAAATGATTTTAAATTGACTCCTATTATAATTTTAATGTTGCTACATTTTAATCTTAAAGGCAGATAAGCAATATTGGATTCAATAAATATTGTTTGTTGAAGGTATCCACCAATCATCAATAAAAACCCAGGTTGGTCAACCAAAATTGAGCTGCAGATAAACGTACATTCTTGATTTTAAAATACATTTAGCAATATAATATTTCACATATGATTATAGTATTATATTTAAATGTTGATTAATATTGCATGCTCTATCTGAATGACAAAATTAATAATTTTAGCTCAGTGTCCCTTTAATATAAAAATATATTGATTTGACAATGTTGGTGTTAATGAATTCTCTACTCCATATGTTGATGTAATGAATGGGATTGAGCATGCAATTCCAATCTAATATGTTATTTAAGGATATCCTAAGAATTATTTAATTTTCATCTATTAAAGGGACATGAAGCTCTAAATGTGTAATTGTATACTTTTGGAAACTATGTACTACTGTTATCTGAACACATGATTTTAACTTTTGACAAAATGACAATTTATGCATAAAAAAACAGCCGGATAATACCAGTAATGCATTGTTTAACCTAAACCAAAATCAATATGTTTTTAGAAGAACTAAAACAATAGACTGAACCAATGTAGCTCATAAAATGTTTAAACAAAACAATAAAATCACTTTTAAAAAACATTCAATGTAAAATTTAGTGTGCATGTCCCTTAAATGACGTGATCAATTTTAAAAATGGAATCTATATTTTTAAATTCAAAACATATGCAAAAGTGTGTGAATATTTAAAAAATGTATACAAATAAGATTAAGCAATACACAAGGGAAGAATATAAATTGGACATTCAAAGTATCTTACATTAATATTAAGACATCCAGAATAGATGGGATATCTTAAATTCGATAAAAATTCAGAGTAGTCTTACAATGTAATCCTATATTGTTTATTTTGTTATTCTTATTTGTAAATATTTTAATAATCCATTTTGCAGATACATATAAATATTGAACAATGTGGATTTAGTATGTAATGTTCTGTCCATGTTTCTAAGACAAATGTCAATTAAAATGAGACATACCATACTGTGACAAGCCCTGGCTTGAGGATCCAGCACCAACATCCAGATCTGTAATATATTAAATGAGGATTGGATATCATTAATACAAATCATGCAATGTTTAAAATCTTTACATTATTAGCAAATCAATTAAAAACTATTAATCTTTTGGTAGTCCCATGAGTTAATTGTTTCCACAATTAAATTCATGATAAATATATCCTGTACTCTTATTTTCAATCAGTTGTGTTGTTTACTTTTGCTTTAATTATTTTTTTTTTGTTATTTCATTCTCATAAATTGATGGGCATATGTTATTATTTATTTTGATTCTGTTTTTTTTTTTTTATTATGTATAATATTGAAAATAAGAATACTGTATTCTTCACATATATAATAATTCACATTTCATTTTGACCAACATGTGTAAGGCAATGCCACTTACAGCAAACCCATGTTAACGTGTATGCGCAATTCCATTTTCGCGATCATTGCGCAATGATTCCAAGCGGAATTACGCATCCGTCATTTGACCAACATGTATAAAGCAATGCCACTTACAGCAAACCCATGTTAACGTGTATGCGCAATTCCATTTTCGCGATCATTGCGCAATGATTCCAAGCAGAATTACGCATCCGTCATTTGACCAACATGTATAAAGCAATACCACTTACAGCAAACCTATGTTAACGTGTATGCGCAATTCCATTTTCGCGATCATTGCGCAATGATTCCAAGCGGAATTACGCATCCGTCATTTGACCAACATGTAAAAAGCAATGCCACTTACAGCAAACCCATGTTAACGTGTATGCGCAATTCCATTTTCGCGATCATTGCGCAATGATTCCAAGCGGAATTACGCATCCGTCATTTGACCAACATGTATAAAGCAATGCCACTTACAGCAAACCCATGTTAACGTGTATGCGCAATTCCATTTTCGCTCTGTGACGCATATTCTGTAGAGTGCAAGAAACATCATTCCTATTTCATGTGTCACTAATCTAAAATCATTTATCTAAACATCATATGTAGTGTATGTTGTGAGATCTGTATAGGTTTAGTATCTGACTATATACACATTTTTTAAAAATATAATCAAATATTAAGATATTATATGAAGTTGCATAGTTACCTGGTTCAGATTCTCTATCAGCTCCTCCCAGGCCACCGGACGGAGAAGCAGCTGCCCTGGCCCCCGGGTCAGGACTTTCCGATCCAGGGAGGGAAGAAGAGGAGGCCGAGGATGGCGAGGATCTGAATCTTTTGGGGACCCGGAGAGTGAGGAGCTCGCATAAAGTCACCTCATAAGGGAGTAGGTAGAGTTTCCGCGGGGCCTCTCTTTTCCCCCCTCTTTTACGGGCTTGTACCCATTCCCTTATGAGGTTGACTTTTTTTGTCAAGTGCAACCTCATATCTCCGAATCTCCTCATGATCTGATCCTGGGTCCTCTGGACGCCACACACCAATTTAACCGCATTGGTGATAGACTCCCAGAGGGCCTTCTTAACAGGCGCATCTGTCGACCTCCTCTTGTTCCCAAACAGCTGGGGATAAAAGTCCTGGACGGCGTGGACCAGTGCAGCGCTCTCCTGCTTGGTAAACCTGGGAGGTTTCATGCCTGCCGAGATGTTTGTAGATAGAATATACCAGCAGGCATTAGAGAACTGACAAAGATGGCAACGTGTAATGGACTTTTATATGGTGAAGTAAACATGAGATGCACCATGGGACAAGTTATCTGTACATCTGATTGGATAAACGTTTGAAATATTGTTAGAATGTCTGTGAGACCATTCTGACTCAAGTTGTGTTTGTGTGATGAACTCTGATTGGCCGTTCCTTAATGTTTCATATCTTAGCAACTTCCATACACATACCTCCTGGTGGTGCTGTTACTTCATTTTTCATGTAGAAGTATTTGTAACTCATGCGCCTGTCATGCGGATATGTGTGACGCAGATTTAATATCCGTGATCCGTTAAATATTAATGTTTAAATTCTCTTTAAAATCTAATACTGTCAGATTATTAAATGTTGTAGACATTTTCCAATTTCATAACGGTCTGTTTCTTTAATACAAATACACATTTAATATTGTATGTCTTTATTGTTCATAAATCAATTTGTTGACTTATTGTGAAGTATTGACATTGCTCTCTTAAATGTATTTATAATGCACATTGATTGTGTGCTATTGCGTGACATTAGACTCTAATGTTTAAAGATGCAAATCTCGTGTTTCAAGATCCGTTTCCCACGCAACATTTCTGAATGTTCAAATTCAGGTTATAATGTCAGTAACTTGGATAATCTGTTTATAGATGTTAAACTACAGGTTTGTTTGTTATTAGTAAATAAACCTCGAGCTTGTATTTGTCTGAACTGCTCATATATGTTATTGTGCAATGGCGTCTTTATTTTTAAATAGACATTACAAACAAACAATTGTATCAAATGATTTGTAGAGATCGAAAATTGTTTAGACTTTAAAATGTAACTCAATTTATCTTTGTATTTAGATATCCTCAACATAAGAAATTTAAATGCACATGATTGAGCCAATCACATAAGGCATCTCTATGCATCCACCAATCTTCATCTACTGAGCCTATCTCGATATGCTTTTCAAGCAAAGTATGTCAAGATAAGAAGAGAAGTAAATACACTCTTTAAATCTCTTAAAGGGACACTGTCCAAACAAATGTAGCGTTCGTGATTCAGATTGAGCATGAAATGTTAAGCAACTTTATAATTTAATCCGATTCTCAAATGTTAAGAATTATCTTGTTATCTTTCTTTGCAAATCAATAATGATATTTTAGATTACGGACAATTTTGGTGAAAAAGCTGGGTTGTCCTTGATGATTGTTGGATAAATTAATCCACCAAAAATAAAAAAAATCTGTCCAGAGTACTGAAGCAAATAAATTATCAATGTAATGCCTTATTTTTAAAGTAATGATAGCAACATCACGAGAAACATTGATAATATGAGACAATTTATAAAGTTGCTTAAAATAGAATACTCGTTCTGAATGTATAAATCATTAATTTTTTAACTGTCTCCCTTTAAGCATATTTTGAGTTCATGTCCCTTTAAGGAGACATTTCACAATAATGCTTTAAAAATCATAAACCTAGGCACCTTCCTTTTGCAAAATTAGTATAACATATGAGTAAAGCATATTTAGATTAACTTCTGGATTGTTTTACACACTGACTGAAATATATATTGTAATGGATGTATTTCGCAGTCTTCAGCTTAGAGGGACATTAAGCTATATGTTATTTATGCTTTTTGGATAAGATTATAATATTTGAACAACTTAATATGTTTTGTTATTCAATCATTAGATTGTAATTATATATATTCTTGGATTAAATACATATCTGCATAGGCTATTTTGAGGCTGATTGTTGGTTGCACATAGATGCCTTATGTAATTGACTAAGATATGTGCATTGATGTATCTTTTTCTAAGTATATTTAAAGACTGAATGTAATTCTATAGTACTTTCTAAATATGTTTAAATTCTTTTATGATTTTTTAAAATTCAATACACTATATACTTTGTGAATGTCCCTTTAAGGACCAAAACATTCGGAATGTTGATTTAACATTGTCGAAAGAAACTAAAGGGGAATGAAAATTATATATAGATATGTGATGTCTAACCCAAGAGGTAAGATTTTAAAAACTACATAATATTAATTACTATAGTTAAATGTCCCTTTAAATGACTCCACTAGAAAATAAAATCTATTAACATGGCATCCAATAACCAGCTTGTGCAAAATATGAAGTTAAATGACCTACCATTTTTTAATTTATAAATTTAATAAAATAATGTTTTTAGATACCTAAGGAAGATACAAGATCTTATAAAATTAATTTTACATTCAACAACACTGTCACTTTAATGTAAGTGAACCACTTCCCCTTCTTAAAAGTGAAACTAAAAAATTTATGTCAAATTCTGACTACATATCCGAAATTATTTTAACATCTAAGATTTTGAAAAGAAAAGCATCGATGGATCTCACTCCCCAATTAATTTAAAAAAGATAGTTTAATTTAATATTCTCTGAATCAGTGGATTTTCTAAAATTAATGCATAATTTGATCTTATCCATGTGCTTGTCAAATAGACAACTACCAGTCATGGGAGTCAAATTGTTTTTTATTGACAGATTATATGGATATTTATTATAATCTGTTCAAAAGAGGGTATTTAATAATAAAATGTTGATTATTACCATTTAAAAAAAAAAAAGTTTTTTTAACAAAAACATAAACAACAAAATATTCCTGGAAGTCATCAGATGACAATCTGAAATTACAAAACAAAATTTTACAAAGTTAATACACACGTTGTAAAATATTTATAAAATACATTTACAATCATCTTGTGTCTATGCTCTAACTTTGTGCATAATTTTATCAAGATATTTATGAATTAAATTTTTTGATTAAAAACCAAACAAACCATACACCATTATATGATGTAATAAAAAGTAAATTTAAATATCAGAATTTCTAATTATACATAATAATGTATATCACATTTCAATAATAAATATATATGTATGCTGAACATAAATGTAATATTTCATGTCCATTCAAATACCTCTATATCAACTATAATATGTATTCCTTTTTCTGATTGTGATCCCTAAATATCTAATTATGAACAAAGTATGACTAATGTATGTAAGCTACTAATATTCGACATTCTTGCTGTGATTCTTAACTAGCATGCATTGGTAAACCAACCTGGATAATGCATGGTCTTTGAAAGTCAACTCAGGGGTAAACAGTTGATCTTCAATAGGTGTCTTATTCATCATTTCAAAAATAGAGGACTATGAAATACCATCTAAAAATTAGAAAATAATCTAAGTGTCTGATTGTGATCCCTAAATATCTAATTAGGAACAAAGTATGACTAATGTATGTAAGCTACTAATATTCAGCATTCTTGCTGTGATTCTTAACTAGCATGCATTGGTAAACCAACCTGGATAATGCATGGTCTTTGAAAGTCAATTCAGGGGTAAACAGTTGATCTTCAATAGGTGTCTTATTCATCATTTCAAAAATAGAGGACTGTGAAATACCATCTAAAAATTAGAAAATAATCTAAGTGTCTGATTGTGATCCCTAAATATCTAATTAGGAACAAAGTATGACTAATGTATGTAAGCTACTAATATTCGACATTCTTGCTGTGATTCTTAACTAGCATGCATTGGTTAACCAACCTGGATAATGCATGGTCTTTGAAAGTCAATTCAGGTGTAAACAGTTGATCTTCAATAGGTGTCTTATTCATCATTTCAAAAATAGTGGACTGTGAAATACCATCTAAAAATTAGAAAATAATCTAAGTGTCTGATTGTGATCCCTAAATATCTAATTATGAACAAAGTATGACTAATGTATGTAAGCTACTAATATTCAACATTCTTGCTGTGATTCTTAACTAGCATGCATTGGTAAACCAGCCTGGATAATGCATGGTCTTTGAAAGTCAATTCAGGGGTAAACAGTTGATCTTCAATAGGTGTCTTATTCATCATTTCAAAAATAGAGGACTGTGAAATACCATCTAAAAATTAGAAAATAATCTAAGTGTCTCCAATAGGATGCCTCCACAGCCTTATTCTATCAAACAGTTGGCATTTACCATGTGAACATGTCTTTGTATGGTTTTCAAGGTCAGCAGATTTGAAAGATAATGCCAGACATTGTCCCATTGGTATTCTTCAATTTCAATCTTGTCTTTTTCCAATGTCAGTCTGGGAATTCTTCACTGTCATTCTTCGAAATTTTCCCTTTCAGTCTTTACATGAAGTCATCTACCTAATGGCATAAAATTGTTTATTAAAATTACTACTACAAGTGTGTGAATTAGTTCTGTACCCCTCTCCCACCCCCCATTTCTTACTCAATTTCTGTCACTAGCTTACTAAGCGTGTGTAGCATCTTGTGTTATGTTCTATAAAGTGTGAAGATGAGTCATATTGAGCAGAACGAACCTCTAATGTGTGACATTGAACCATAGTCATGCTAGAGGATAGTTATGCTAAAGGATCCCTTTCTGAGTATTTAAATTTTAAGTAATGTGTAAACTAAATACTAGTTTAGAAAATGTATGCCATATGATGTATTTGTGTACAATTCATGCCAGCAACAGTCCATACATTTATACTTACCAGCTGATGTTCTCTTTAAAAACCAGGTGGCAAAGACTCGCTACAGGACCCAATGACCAGAGCATCACCTATATTAATAAATGAAACACATTTATAGCATTTGATGAACAATCCTAACATGTTTGCACAATTCTCTACTTGTCATTTCCCTAGAGTTCACATCTATTGACAATACTCCAGTCTAACTTCTATTATTTACCATCTAAAGTGGCGGTTGATGATGTCTGCTCTGACATTGAGCCCCTCGTCCTGGAATGGCCCCTCTAGAACAGGATCGTCCTCCTCATCTCTGAGGAGGTTTTGGTGCGCCGGGACGCCATGCAGCATCCCAGCCCGCTGTGCAATATTATGCAGGACACTACAGGCTATAACGATCTTAGCCACATTCTTTGGGTTGTACTGGAGGTCTCCTCCCGACCTGTCCAGGCACCTGAACCTCATCTTCAGGAGCCCGAACATTCGTTCAACCACCGCCCTGGTTCTCTTATGAGCCCTATTGTAGCGCTCCTCAGACACATCAGTCGGGCTACGCAAGGGGGTAATAAGCCAAGGCCGGCTCATGTACCCAGAATCACCTATAAATTATGAACAGAACATAATTCAAAATGAATCCTCAAAATAGTATTTGGAGTCCAATAAAAGTTTTTGTACACGATAATCCACTAACAAATGTTTATTTTTTAAAAGAATAATCTAGTTCAATATTATTCTCTATCTTCCCATTTCAGCTAAGACATGCTACATATGTGTATTTCTCCAAAACCAGACCTTGTGTAAAATGGCAACTAAATGGTTACATTGCATTCTCTATCTGAGCATTTAAGGTAAGAAATGCTACATATCTGCATTGAACTAAAATTAGACATTAGCGGAAAGAGACAATGACATGGTTAAATTGCATTAGCTAATATCTTCCCATTTCAGCTAAGACATGCTACATATGCGTATTTCTCCTAAACCAGACCTTGTGTAAAATGGCAACTAAATGGTTACATTGCATTCTCTATCTGAGCATTTAAGGTAAGACATGCTACATATCTACATTGAACTAAAATTAGACATTAGCGGAAAGAGACAATGACATGGTTACATTGCATTAGCTAATATCTTCCCATTTCAGCTAAGACATGCTACATATGCGTATTTCTCCTAAACCAGACCTTGTGTAAAATGGCAACTAAATGGTTACATTGCATTCTCTATCTGAGCATTTAAGGTAAGACATGCTACATATCTGCATTGAACTCAAATTAGACATTAGCGGAAAGAGACAATGACATGGTTAAATTGCATTAGCTAATATCTTCCTTTTTCAGCTAAGACATGCTACATATGCGTATTTCTCCTAAACCAGACCTTGTGTAAAATGGCAACTAAATGGTTACATTGCATTCTCTATCTGAGCATTTAAGGTAAGACATGCTACATATCTGCATTGAACTAAAATTAGACATTAGCGGAAAGAGACAATGACATGGTTAAATTGCATTAGCTAATATCTTCCTTTTTCAGCTAAGACATGCTACATATGCGTATTTCTCCAAAACCAGACCTTGTGTAAAATGCCAACTAAATGGTTACATTGCATTCTCTATCTGAGCATTTAAGGTAAGACATGCTACATATCTGCATTGAACTAAAACTAGACATTTGCGGAAATAAAAAAACATGGTTAAATTGCATCCTATAGCTGAACATTATGCTAACATTTTAAAACTACAGTGGCAATTGTCAAACTAATTAACCATGTTGTGCACAAATACTCACCAACGAGATAACCAGGGGGCATTTGTCTTTCCTCAAACGGTCTCCACAGGGACGACTGAGCGAGGATGCGGGCATCATGAAAAGCTCCTCCAAAATTCGCACACGCGTGCATAATCCTCATCTGTGCGTCACAAACATACTGCACGTTGAGGCTATGAAAATGTTTGCGATTTCTGAAGGGCAAGTCATCAATTGGAGCATGCAGCGCAATGTGGGTACAATCTATGGCTCCCAAAACATTGGGCAATTGAGCAATAGCAAAGAATTCCCGCTTCAGGCGCCTCCAATCACCATCATTCTGTGGGAATCCTATGTATTGCTTACTGATACGTACCATGGCATCCAGAAAGTTATCAAACACCACAGAGAATGTACCTTGAGACAGGCCATGCATGTACATTTCTCCGGATTGAAAACTCCCGGAGGCCAGGATGTATAGACAACTTAGCATCTTACTCATGGCGGGAACAGCAGTCCTTATTCTTATACGTGGCTCCAAATGAGGTTTAAGAAGATCGTAAAGGCCAATGAGCTGTTCGCGATTGAGCCGATACTTATCATAAACCTCAGTCGCTCATGTTTTCCAAGGTGGGTCTCACCCTGTAGACACGAGGACCTCGAACCAGACGACCCCTTCATCTCAGTCTGAGCCGCCGAGGCTGCCTGATTCGATCAACAGCTAGTTCGCCAATAGCAGCACCAGCAGCGTCTACCATGTCATCGTCATCCATCTTTCAGAACAGCGTAACAAGGTATGCACTTGATCTGATGTGGATCACAAGTGATGCTTTGGCCATGTTGTTTGGGGGATTTATGGTACAATTAGTCCAATGGTATTGAGTTTGTAATGATTGCTAATTGTATTCACTTGTTTGTATGTGAGCGGCGCGAATGCTTTCACAGTGGGCATTTTTGTTTTTGTTTGCTGAAATGTTGGTTTCCCCCAATGAATCTCAATGTGAAAGTGTCAAATATCACACATACAGTGCATGTTTGTAATGTTTGATCATATGCGTAATCAATATTTATTAAACGCGATCTTATAGTAACAAACACACGTCCAGGCTAACATGAATGAAAGTGCATAGTTGTGTATAATGTGCCTCGAATGTGATCTATCAATGTTGCTGCAATATTGTTTGTAAACGATAAAGTAACAGCTGCCATCTGTAGTATTGTATATATAAGTGATTGCCGAGCTGTCAATATTGTATGCGTCCCATTCAAATCTCAATAATACTGAATAACTTCCGGCTGTCATCTGTAGTATTGTATATATAAGTGATTGCCGATCTGTCAATATTGTATGCGTACCTTTAAAATCGCAATAATAATTCCGAACTTCCCGTCTGCCATCTGTAGTATTGTATATATAAGTGATTGCCGAGCTGTCAATATTATATGCGTCCCATTCAAATCTCAATAATACCGAATAACTTCCGGCTGTCATCTGTAGTATTGTATATATAAGTGATTGCCAATCTGTCAATATTGTATGCGTCCCATTCAAATGGCACTAATACTGAATAACTTCCGGCTGTCATCTGTAGTATTATATATATAAGTGATTTGCGATCTGACAATATTTATTAATTGTCCCATTCAAATCGCCCTAATAATGCTGTTCCAAACTGTTGTTTACGTATATGTTGTATTGTAGTATTGAGTGTTAAATTTCTGAAAGGGGCGGTTTAGTCGTGAATCTGTAATGTGTATGGATGAATCTTCTAATGACGTCATCATATTATTAACCTGCCTATGTAGTTCTGAAATCCTCATTGTGTTGTTGTATTGTACTACATTGTTATTGTGTGCTGAATAAAATCTAAATTGTGGTTGCGTGATGGGTGATGCATGTTATGTACATGTACGTATATATTGTGATTGTGTTCCACATATGCTGACTTCTATATAGCGGTCTGACATTGTTGTTCCTTCCCATAAAGTGACATCTGTAATCTTGTGTAATGATGTTCTTCTTGTACGTAATTCCTAATGGTTTATTGTGATGGAATCATGATGTTAAAAGTACAGTAAAATCCATATGTTCTGTTTTGTGATTCCTAGAGAGAATGTAATGTGTTTTTCCCCCATTATTTGAATACACATGTATGAGTGAATGCTAAAAGTAATGTATGTGCATCCATGACTGATCATGTGTTAAGCCTATGTAGATATGCTGTTGCTGCAAGCATATGAGTTGAATAAATGAAATGCAATAATAAAGGTAAATGAGAGGTGTTTCCCATTGTGTACTGTTTGTGAATCCTGAAATGTTGTAATTTTTTTTGTGTCCGTTTAAATGTGATTTTATTAGTAAAAATGTTTGTTACTAGTGATGTTGATTTGTAGTTGATGTAATGTAAAAGTATGAAACAATTTAATGCTGTTGTGAATATTCAATAAGTAAAATCCATAAGTCCACCATAGGGAAATAGGCATTTCTTGATCTATTTGACATAGCTGGGTCTAACGCAGAAAAGCATGTATTTTTTTCCTATTTCTAGCGCTGGTATTTGGAGTTTTTTTGTCTACGCTATTTGCGTGCGTTAGGGAAATCTGTCTGTCGTGTGCACGAGCACGTCTTCCCCATAGAAGTCAATGGAGGCTCCAAATTTTGATTATTTTTTTTTTTTCAAACACTGGTTTTCCTCGTAAAGTGAGTGACGTCATGAGCTTGTGTGAAAAAGTAACTAAATCGTGTTCATTTTGTAATAAATAACTTTTTTGTGTATGTAATGTGTTGTATATTGTTTGTATGCATCGATGAGTGTATGTTTGTGATAATCTTATTGGTTAGATGTAGGTATATGAGGGTCTTTTCCCGTGTGTCAATGTAAGTCAATGGCAAAATGGATTTGTGTTGTTTTTTTTCTAACACCCGAGATCTCGCAACTTTGATCCTTTGTATTTTGATGAAAAATTATTAAATCTGAAAAATAAATATAGTGTAGTGTTTGTATGAGTGTAAGTGTACTTTGTATAATATTTGTTTTGTTATTCGTGGATGTTTATATTGTCGGTAGATGTTAACTACTGGGTCAAAGCTGTCGGTAGAGATTTGTGCGTTGGGTGATTTTTGAGTGTCGGTAAGTAAACTCTAAATACCAGAGTCCGTAAAAAACAAGCGTTAGGAGCCTCTAACGCTGGTTTTGACGGCTACTGCCAAACTCTAAATCTAGGCCAAAGAGACTAAAAGTACACGTGGGCCATATAGATAACACTGTGTACAGGCACAGGGAGTTATTTAAGATTTAGCCCAAAACAATGCTAACTGCAAGACAATAGAAAATAAAGTCACAGTCATGTGATCAGGGGGCTGGAAGAAGGTTCTTAGATACAAGGTAATCACAGAGATAAAAGTATATTAAAATAACAGTGTTGATTGTGAAAAACTGGTGAATGGGTAATAAGGGATTATCTATCTTTTAAAACAATAACAATTCTATTTTAGACTGTCCCTTTAAGGCAAAATGTAAAATATAAATGTATTAAGACTTAAAACCCAATAAACCAGTTTGTAAGCAAATTGCACTTCTATTTTGTTTCAGGTAAGTACAGGAAGTTTCTATAGAACTTTTTGAAATGCTAATTTCAACTGTAGTTTTGGTTCCAGGATCTGCTCCAAACACAGGAGAATGCAAATTTTTAAATTTGCTACCCAAACAAAGGTTGCACCTTGTTTTGTATTCCATACAAACTTAATTCAAAATCTGAACTATCTACTTACAAACAAAGAAATGGAAGAAGAGGGAGGGAAAAACAAAATATGCTTTAAACTGCTTATGGCTTAATATATTCACAAAGTTAAACTGTATTTTCTTAACTTTAAATTCCACACATTTTCCCTTACAATCTGAAACATTTGCTCACAAAAGTGAACATTAAAAAAAAAAAAAAAAAATTGAATTTTACTAGACTATATATTTAAAGTTCAAATCCCATGCAAATAAAAGCAAACACAAATTCCAGAACAATTCAGAATAAAATTCAACATTTAAATTTAAACTAACAGATAGAAACTGGATGAGTAATATTTAGTAGATACAACACACTCTTGTAGCAAAACAGCCTGAAATATTCCTTTTTTTTTAAACAAAAAAAGGTAAATCACTATACAGGGAGTGCAGAATTATTAGGCAAATGAGTATTTTGACCACATCATCCTCTTTATGCATGTTGTCTTACTCCAAGCTGTATAGGCTCGAAAGCCTACTACCAATTAAGCATATTAGGTGATGTGCATCTCTGTAATGAGGAGGGGTGTGGTCTAATGACATCAACACCCTATATCAGGTGTGCATAATTATTAGGCAACTTCCTTTCCTTTGGCAAAATGGGTCAAAAGAAGGACTTGACAGGCTCAGAAAAGTCAAAAATAGTGAGATATCTTGCAGAGGGATGCAGCACTCTTAAAATTGCAAAGCTTCTGAAGCGTGATCATCGAACAATCAAGCGTTTCATTCAAAATAGTCAACAGGGTCGCAAGAAGCGTGTGGAGAAACCAAGGCGCAAAATAACTGCCCATGAACTGAGAAAAGTCAAGCGTGCAGCTGCCAAGATGCCACTTGCCACCAGTTTGGCCATATTTCAGAGCTGCAACATCACTGGAGTGCCCAAAAGCACAAGGTGTGCAATACTCAGAGACATGGCCAAGGTAAGAAAGGCTGAAAGACGACCACCACTGAACAAGACACACAAGCTGAAACGTCAAGACTGGGTCAAGAAATATCTCAAGACTAATTTTTCTAAGGTTTTATGGACTGATGAAATGAGAGTGAGTCTTGATGGGCCAGATGGATGGGCCCGTGGCTGGATTGGTAAAGGGCAGAGAGCTCCAGTCCGACTCAGATGCCAGCAAGGTGGAGGTGGAGTACTGGTTTGGGCTGGTATCATCAAAGATGAGCTTGTGGGGCCTTTTCGGGTTGAGGATGGAGTCAAGCTCAACTCCCAGTCCTACTGCCAGTTTCTGGAAGACACCTTCTTCAAGCAGTGGTACAGGAAGAAGTCTGCATCCTTCAAGAAAAACATGATTTTCATGCAGGACAATGCTCCATCACACGCGTCCAAGTACTCCACAGCGTGGCTGGCAAGAAAGGGTATAAAAGAAGAAAATCTAATGACATGGCCTCCTTGTTCACCTGATCTGAAACCCATTGAGAACCTGTGGTCCATCATCAAATGTGAGATTTACAAGGAGGGAAAACAGTACACCTCTCTGAACAGTGTCTGGGAGGCTGTGGTTGCTGCTGCACGCAATGTTGATGGTGAACAGATCAAAACACTGACAGAATCCATGGATGGCAGGCTTTTGAGTGTCCTTGCAAAGAGAGGTGGCTATATTGGTCACTGATTTGTTTTTGTTTTGTTTTTGAATGTCAGAAATGTATATTTGTGAATGTTGAGATGTTATATTGGTTTCACTGGTAAAAATAAATAATTGAAATGGGTATATATTTATTTTTTGTTAAGTTGCCTAATAATTATGCACAGTAATAGTCACCTGCACACACAGATATCCCCCTAAAATAGCTATAACTAAAAACAAACTAAAAAATACTCCCAAAACTATTCAGCTTTGATATTAATGAGTTTTTTGGGTTCATTGAGAACATGGTTGTTGTTCAATAATAAAATTAATCCTCAAAAATACAACTTGCCTAATAATTCTGCACTCCCTGTATATATATAAATATATATATATATATACTAGTACTAAAGCCCATGTACACAGGCCATTTTTTGCAGTACAGCGGTCCCACCCCATGCTCTCTCCAACCTCTCTTTTGCTCTCTCTCCCCCTCTCTTTTGCTTTCTCTCGACCCTCTCCTTTGCGCTCTCTCCCCCCTCTTTGGCTCTCTCCCCCCTCTTTTGCTCTCTCTCTCCCCCCTTTATTTTGCTCTTTCTGCCCCCTCTTTTGTTCTCTCTCCCCCTCTTTGGCTCTCCCCCCCCTTTCTTTTGCTCTCTCTGCCCCCTCTTTTGTTTTCTTTCTCCCCTCTTTGGCTCTCTCCCCCCTTTCTTTTGCTCTCTCTCCCCCCTCTTTTGCTCTCTTTCCCCCCTCTTTGGCTCTCTCCCCTCTTTTGCTCTCTCTCCTCTTTGGCTCTCTTTACTCTTTTGCTCTCTCTCTCCCCCCTCTTTGGCTCTCTCTCTCCCCTCTTTGACTCTTTCTCCCCTCTATTTGGCTCTCTTCCCCCTCTTTGGCTCTCTCTCACCCCTCTTTTTGGCTCTCTCACCCCCTCTTTGGCCCTCTCCCCCCCTCTTTGGCCCTTCTCCCCCCTCTTTGGCCCTCTCCCCCCTCTTTGGCTCTCTCCCCCCTCTATTTTGCTCTCTCCCCCCTCTTTGGCTCTCCCTCCCCCCCTCTTTGGCCCTTCTCCCCCCTCTTTGGCCCCTTCTCCCCCCTTTCTTTTGCTCTCCCCCCTCTCTTGCTCCCTCTCTGGCTCTATCTTTCAAACCTTTTGACTCTGAGCATGCCCCCATCGTGGCACCCTTCTGGCCACGCACCATCGAGGTGGCACCCGCCCGGCCACGCCCCTCGCCGCCCTCGGTCATGCCCCTGCCGCACCCAACCACACCCCTCATCGCGTCCGGTCATGCCCTTCACCGCGCCCCCACCGCAACGCTCCCGTCGGCCACGCCCCCTGACACTCCTCTTCAGCCTTGCTCTGTGCTGAGTGTCAGGATCCAAACAGCCAGGTATGTTTGTCATGTGCAGTCTCTACTGTGCATGACTGCATCTGACAAACTTACTTGGCCATTTATCATATGGGATATATATATATATATATATATATATATATATATATATATATCCTGCAATATTCTAAAATTAAATCAACATATTATTTAATTCCAGCAAAACCAATTGAAATATGGCCGCCAAAATTTGGTTAATAATTAGTTGTTAGTTGTAAAATCAACTCTATGATAGGGTCTCCATTGTTTCCAAACAGTTTATTTGGAATCAATATGTGGTTATTAATTAGTTTAAAATATTTTTACTTTATACTAAATATAATTCTAATTAAGTACTAAATCTCTATGGTAAAACCACTAAACCAATACAAGTAAGTTGTGAAATAAACACTTCAAAGAGAGTCTCCATTATTTTCCAAATAATATATTAGGAATCAATATATCTATTTTACAGCAAAACACTCAAAATATTTAAGACAGGGCAACTTTACTACAATACTACAATTTCTGCAACACTACTAACATAATCACATGATTTTATCCAATGAATATACTTAGCCACATTCTCCAGTGTGTCCACCATCAGCCATTTTTTCAGCATGAACAAGATAAGAAAGAGAGAGAGATTTTGGTGTTCCAGTTTTTTTATACCGCAATTCAATAGGGAGTGGTTTATCAAATGCCACTCAAAGGCTATTGGGAGTGTCCTACTTAGACAGACATTAGGCCAAAGAACTACTTGTATATTCAATTTTAAAACCAGCTATGTGAATTGCCAGGTATAAAATCTGTGAGCTATATTTTAATATTCCAGTGATAAAATGTCACCAAACACAATACTTTATTTATGCTAACAAGCTAGACAAATATCTTGCAAAAAAAAATCAGTGACAGCTATCAGGCTATATCTATCCCAGCTATACAAACCACAAACAATTGGATTACCTCCTATCCGCAGGAAATTGTAGATACATTTGCCAAATTCTATAGTGACTTATATGATGATAAGAAGACACAAAAAATCCACTCGCACTCAAAAATTATTACAATCTTTTTTAGACAGAGCTAAACTGAAGCCATTGACAGACGATGACAGGGAAACATTGAACGCTAAAATTACACAAATGAAAGTGATTACAGCTATTAAAAAACTCAAACCAGGGAAAGCCCCAGGCCCAGACGGTTTCCCAAAGTATCACTATAGGTTTTTTAAATCAACATTAATCCTTCATATCATTAAATTTGCTAATCATATTATGGAAGGACAAACTATTCCAACAGACCTACTGCAGGCAAAAATACTAGTAATACCAAACCGAGGAAAAACCCTAAATACTATGCTAGCTATAGACCAATCTCCCTCATAAACCAGGACATAAAGAGAGTAACAAAAATATTAGCCAACTGCCTCAAGCATATTTTGCCATCAATCATCCATCTAGACCAGGTGGAATTTATTATGAATAGGGAAGGTCTGGACAACATACGACGTATGATTTCAGTACTGGATTATTTAACCCATCACAGAGTGCCTTCTCTCGTCCTTTTAGTAGATGCTGAGAAGGCCTTTGATAGCATTGATTGGACATATATGAACACGGTTTTGCAGAATTTGGGATTTAAAGGACCATTTATGACAGCAATACAAGGACTATTCTCAACCCCCACATCAAATATCAGAGCAATAGGCCACCAATCCAAAACTCTTAGCATCTAGACAGGGATGCCCATTATTCCCTCTCTTATTTGCAATATGTATTGAACTGCTAGCAGAAACTATCAGACATTCTCCTGATGTAAATGGTTTGGAAATAGGAAACTGTCATCACAAAATAACGCTTTTTGCTGATGATGTGTTGTTAATGCTAACTAAGCCACTCATATCCCTGCCTAACCTATATACAATTATACAACAATTTTCTACCATATCAGGATATAAAATAAACGTAAATAAATGTGAAGCTCTTCCTATTGCCATACCAAATCATACTGCAAAACTTGGAAGACAGGGGTACCAGAGTGGGAGGAGGTACTAGGCAAAATTTGGACTACATTCTCAATGTATGAAACAGCAGCACCCATCCAAGACACGATGGAAGCCTTTAGTAACATATGGTACTACAGGATGTTGAGGGGAAACAAGGTGTAACTTATTGAACGAATTAGGATAGAGTTTGTTTCTAGAGCAGAAGTTGAGAGGGAACAATTTCACTAAAAGGGAATTAACATATACAGGAATATTGTAAGATATGATAATACACCTATATAAGGTAAGCAATATAGAAAGATTAAGCAACTAGAAGATCATGTACAGTGAATTTGTATATCTAAGACATTTTATTTGTGTTTTGTTAGTTTTATTTGTTATACCAAGTTACTATATTTTGTTGAAATTTGAAACATTTGTTAAATACAAACACAATCATGTTTTCGAGATCTGGACATAATAGGCAAAATGTTTAATGTTCAAGGACAGCTACAGAAGGAAAATATGTAGTGTTATTTATTTATTAAACTTGATTTGGTTGATTTTGTCTAACTCTCTTGTGTACATTAAGTTGAAATATATGACTTGTATACCTACAAGAACACAAAGTAATGTAAAGGATCGCGACTAAGATATGGTTATAACAACTGCTTCAACTTCATTATGTAACATGACAAATGTTCAATTAAAACCTATTTAAATTAAAAAAGGTTAAACATCATACCATGTCAAATAAAATTATTTACAAATATTCAATTATACATAAATATAAATAAAAAAAACACAAATAGCGATACAGCTTATTCAGGTACCTCTAAGAAACTAAGTGCCAGCACTAATAGCTCAGTCCAAAATTCAAATAAAGTTCCATAAACTCTTCCTTAGAGGGTGTAAATTCAGTGGATATCCAGGAAATAAGTATCCTCCCCTTGGTACCTGCAAAACTGACCTGTGGAATAAAATTACAAACAAAAACTAGTGCAACACTAATAAAATAATATCAAAACTAAGGTTAAAACACTCACAGGATTGTCAAATAGACAACCTATGCATTTCGACCTGATTGGGTCTTTTTCAAGGCTCTATTGGACTAACTGGTAAATTAGCTTATATTATCCCTTGTGTTAATGTTAATTCAGTATCAATTATGCGTTTTGGCGCCAAACGCGGCTCACTTCAGATTTTGGCGAGATGTCACTTCCGGTTTCAACCAGATGTCACTTCTGGTTCCGGTCAGATGTCCTTTCCGGTTCTGATCGACCTTCCGTGATATCATATCCGGTGTGCTGCTTGTTTACTTCCAGCGCAAACCGCAAAGAGTTATGAGACGTAGTTAAATTGAAAACTGAGCCAACTACATTGTAGGCTTAGATAAGAGTTTGTTATTTTCTTATTTGCAGAGATATCTTTAAGGAAAGTAATTTTACTAAGGAAAATGAGCACATATAAAATAGTGCAATAGAAATAAATTGTGATCGAAAATTTTCAAAAATTCAAAAATGAAAACATAACTGACATAATAGACTGCATTAGTCATATTTACATTCTGGTAATAACTTAATTATAAAATTATGTGTGCAAACAATTACAACTAAATGTAAAAAATAAGCATAAAATAAGTACAACTCTAGATATTTGTACCGTATAAAGCATGGCTAAAGGTATACATATATAAGAAAGAACATTCACCCACACATATAAACCTATGTGTATTCACAGATATGGGTCTGGGTTGGAGCATACATACGTATGTCAACTCCTTATTAGTCACCAGCTATATCCTTATTTGGAGTTGTAGTAGAATATCTGGACTTAAAATTTTTATTATGATTTTAATCCATGTGCTGGTCAAACCCACAGTTAAAGAAGTATTTCATAAAATGATATTTTTACACCAGAATGCAGTGTAAATCTTATTGAAAATAGGTGGATTAAATATGTCTTTTTAATGCAATATAGAGAACAACATAATAAAACTAGTTAAGTCTTTTTCCACAATTAAATTTGAATTAGCAAAGTTAATTTTACTTTGAAAGCAAATGTTTTTACATATCAGCCACTAATGACAGGAGGCTTCATATTTTGCATCAAATCTTTATTGAATCCAAACAGCAGCAAAGACAACGTACAGAGAAAAAAATAATAACATAGTAACAAGGCTGCACCAATCAGCACACAGCAGCCTAATAAACTGTAATGAAGAAGTCCGGCACTTCCTCTTTTCTTTGCTGCTTCTAGACAGCAGGTCATGAATCCTTGTTCCACCTCGAATTTTAATGTATTTTGATTATCTTTGCTTAAGATCACTAATCTGTTTATTTGTGTTTTAGAATATACTATAAACCATTATATAGGTCTCTTTCCTAGTTCTTTAGTCTATATTCTGTTTATCTGTGTTTTAGAATATACTATAAACCATTATACAGGTGGCCCTCGGTTTACGCTGGTTCAATTTGCGCTGTTTCAGAATAACAACCTTTTTTGTCACTGCTATAGAAAAGCATTGAGAATAAGTGCACTAATTAAAATAGCCAGTAGGTGGAGCTGCTTGTGTTTCAGCAAAGTTATGCAAGCTTAGCAGACTTAAATTAATCTGTGTACACAGAACAGACCTTAGCTATCCAGCAACAAGATCTAGCAGCCACTTCCCTATTATCTTCCTGCCCAGCTGCTTGAGGTGAGGGTGCCTAACTGCCTATTAATCGCTCCAGATTGAAATGCATAGAATAGGTGCAGACCCAATATTATCTAACATGCTAACAATGCAGCAAACTGTTTGTAGAAAAATGCAAGTAAAAAAATGTTTTTGTTCATTAAACTTAGTTTGATGATACAGTCATTTATTTATTTAATTCGGTTTATAATGCTGTTTAGCATTTAAAGTCTTCATTTCAAAGCTTTAAAAATAATGTATTAGGTGTTACTTATGTCAATTTTTAGAGAGGCCTGGAACGTAACTCCCTCACTTCCCATTGACTTACATTATAAACTGGTTTTCAATTTACAACGGTTTTGATTTACAACCATTCCTTCTGGAACCTAACCCCGCGTAAACTGAGGGCTACCTGTATATGGTTTCTTTCCTAGGTTCTTTAGTCTCTATTCTGTTTATCCTGTTTAAGACTTTTCTGTAAAACTATTATATATGGTTTCTTTCCTAAGTTCTTTTTATTCTTATCCCTTTATTTTTCATATTCTTATCCTATATGTAATTGTTGTTTTAAATTGGAACAGGCAATAGGTTTACATCCTGCTTGCCTGCATGATGTTTGTATATTAGGCCGGTTTCAAGAATCTAAATAAAAATTACTATCATTAACTAAATTATTCCTATTTAAAACCAAATACCTGTAAAATAAACCCTAAGCTAGCTACAATATAACTAATAGTTACATTGTAGCTAGCTTAGGGTTTATTTTTATTTTACAGGCAAGTTTGTATTTATTTTAACTAGGTAGAATAGTTATTAAATAGTTATTAACTATTTAATAACTACCTAGCTAAAATAAATACAAATTTACCTGTAAAATAAAACCTAACCTAAGTTACACTAACACTACACTATAATTAAATTAATACCTTAAATTAAATACAATTAAATAAAATTAGCTAAAGTACAAAAAAAAACACTAAATTACAAAAAATAATAAACAAATTACAAGATTTTTAAACTAATTACACCTAATCTAATCCCACTAACAAAATAAAAAAGCCCCCCCAAAATAAAAAAGCCCTACCCTACACTAAATTACAAATAGTCCTTAAAAGGGCCTTTTGCAGGGCATTGCCCCAAAGTAATCAGATCTTTTACCTGTAAAGAAAATTACAAATCCCACCACCATTAAAAACCACCACCCACACAACCAACCCTACTCTAAAACCCACCCAATACCCCCTTAAAAAAAACTAACACTAACCCTTTGAAGATCACCTTACCGGGAGAAGTCTTCATCCAACCAGGCCGAAGTCCACTACGAAGCCGGGAGAAGTCTTCATCCAAGCCGGGCGAAGTGGTCCTCCAGACGGGCAAAAGTCTTCATCCAGACGGCATCGTCTATCTTCATCCATCCGGCGGGGAATGGGTCCATCTTCAAGACATCTGACACAGAGCATCCTCTTCATCCGACGGCTAACACTGAATGAAGGTTCCTTTAAATGATGTCATCCAAGATGGCGTCCCTTCAATTCCGATTGTTTGATAGAATTCTCCCGGCTTCATTAAAGGACTTTGGCCTGGTTGGTTGAAGACTTCTCCCGGTAAGGTGATCTTCAAGGGGTTAGTGTTATGTTTTTTTAAGGGGGTATTGGGTGGGTTATAGAGTAGGGTTGGTTGTGTGGGTGGTGGGTTTTAATGTTGGGGGGGTTGTAATTTTTTTTACAGGTAAAAGAGCTGATTGCTTTGGGGCAATGCCCCTCAAAAGGCCCTTTTAAGGGCTATTTGTAATTTAGTGTAGGGTAGGGCTTTTTTTCTATTTTGGGGGGACTTTTTTATTTTGTTAGGGGGATTAGATTAGGTGTAATTAGTTTAAAAATCTTGTAATTTTCTGTAATTTAGTGGGGGGTTTTGTACTTTAGCTAATTTTATTTAATTGTATTTAATTGTATTTAATTTAGGGAATTAATTTAATTATAGTGTAGTGTTAGGTGTAATTGTAACTTAGGTTCGGTTTTATTTTACATGTACTTTTGTATTTATTTTAACTAGGTAGTTATATAATAGTTAATAACTATTTACTAACTAGTCTACCTAGTTAAAATAAATACAAACTTTCCTGTAAAATAAAAATAAATACTAAGATAGATACAATGTAACTATTAGTTATATTGTAGCTAGCTTAGGGTTTATTTTACAGGTAAGTATTTAGTTTTAAATAGGAATAATTTAGTTAATGATAGTAATATTTATTTTGATTTCTTTTAATTATATTTAAGTTAGTGGGTGTTAGGTTTAGGGTTAGAGTTAGGCTTAGGGGTTAATAACTTTAATATAGTGGCGGCGTTGTTGGGGGTGGCAGATTAGGGGTAATACATGTAGGTAGGTGGCATCGATGTTAGGGCCGGCAGATTAGGGGTTAAAAATATTTAACTAATGTTTGCGAGGTGGGAGTGCGGCGGTTTAGGGGTTAATATGTTTATTATAGTGGCAGCGACGTTGGGGTCGGCAGATTAGGGGTTAATAAGTGTAGGTATGTGGCGGTGACATTGGGGGCAGCAGAGTAGGGGTTAATAAATATAATGTAGGGTTTGGCGATGTTGGGAGCAGCAGATTAGGGGTTCATAAGTATAATGTAGGTGATGGCGGTGTCCGGAGCGGCAGATTAGGGGATAATAATTATAATGTACCTGTTGGCGATGTTGGGGGCGGCATATTAGGGGTTAATAAGTGTAAGATTAGGGGTGTTTAGACTCGGGGTTCATGTTAGAGTGTTGACATAAAATGTATTTCCCCATAGTAATCAAAGGGGCTGCGTTAGGGAGCTTTACGCTGCTTTTTGCAGGTGTTAGACTTTTCTTCAGCTGGTTCTCCCCGTTGATTCCTATGGGGAAATCGTGCACGAGCATGTTACACCAGCTCACCACTGACTTAAGCAGCGCTGGTATTGGAGTGCGGTAATGAGCAAAATTTTGCTAAACGCTCACTTCTTGTCTTTTAACGTCGCGTTTGTAAAAACCTGTAATACCAGCGCTGCAGGTAAGTGAGTGGTGAGGGAAAACTGCCTGTTAGCACCGCATAGCCTCTAATGCAAAACTTGTAATCTTTGTTTTCTAGCTTGCCTTCACACGGAGGCACCCGTGACCAGCGTTATAAACCGGTCGGTTGTGTGAGACGCGCCTCAACACGGCCCTGGGTGTCTGCATGGCGGTAGTGTTTTAGGTATTATCTTAGTATGAAGTCAGCCATATGGTCTAAGATTATATATAGTAATTTTAGAGCCGTGTCACTCTTTTTCTAGCAGCCCTGACAGCCCCATCTGAGTGACCTATCTATTTATATAAAAATGTATCTTACTTAATGTTATGAAATCCTTTATTCCTTGTCTTCCAGAGCTTTCAGTTGGCGGATTTTTAGACTGTTTTAATCTAAGCCCTTTCACTTGTTAGACCTAGGTGTGATGCCCTCTTGATCTGACAGAATTAAAAAGTATTTCTTGTTATAGACTATAAAGCATTATAGACTCAGATGCTGATCCAAGGATCCAGTATTAACCTTTTAAAAGCCTGCAGGAATCTGTATGTAGGTGAATATTTGTGTGTGTGTGTGTGTATGTATATATATACAGGTCTTTGTGTCTAGATGTACCTATGCACGTTTTTATGTAGGAATATGTAGGTACAGTATATTTATGTGTGTGTTTGTTCCTATACATGTTTTTATGTATGCTTGTGCAGTTGAATATATACGTATTTGTATATATATATATATATATATATATATATATATATACACACATGTCTTGGTGCATTCATGTATATGTTTTTATATATACATATGTATGTATATGTACGTGTGTATTTTGTCTCTTAAGGCTTGGTTTGGAGTCTGTGGAGTCCTCATAGAATAATACTATAGTAATATATAGTAATATACGTCCAGATGTTAATGCCACTTATCATTGTTTTTTATGCTTATATATGGCTTAATTTTGGAAGCTTGTATTGCACAGGCTATTCAGTCTAAATTGCTCTTAATACATCTCTATCAGAGCAGTTTTAAAGTCCATACAAATTTTACATAATATATATATATATATATATATATATATATATATACACACACATTCAGCTGCTTCAGTTGTATTGAATATAAGGAGATTATCCTGTATTAGGCTATATATATATATAAACCTATATTAGGGCTTTATTTTAGTTTTTTAGCCTATATGAGCCTATATTATAAGTTCTTTGGCCTGTTTTCAGGCTATGGCCTCTAGTTATCAAGCCACCAACCTCAAATACGCTGGAATTCCGCAGCGTATTTGTGGTGAGGCTGATTCGCCTAAGTTATAAAGCCCTACAGACCGGCAAAAGTAGAATATAGTGACATAAGCTTCGATCCGCCGGACTCAGTCTGACACAGATCGATTCTTATGTCACTCAAGATGTTCCGAACGCAAGTTCGGCACAATCTGACTACTTTTGGGAGTTATCAAAAAACTAGCAGGTATGCTCGGCACTTTTCCGGCCCAGCGTACCTGGTTTTCAATCCGCCTCCCTGGAAGTGGCGGATCCCATAGGAATCAATGGGAGTCTGACCATAGCAAAAGTTCCTGTTCGCTGCTGCCCGACATCCCATTGATTCCTATGGGAAACGTCTATACCTAACACCCTAACATGTACCCCAAGTCTAAACACCCCTAATCTGCCCCCCTACACCGCCTCCACCTATATTAAACATGCTAACCCCTAAACCACCGCTCCCGGACCCCGCCGCAACTATAATAAATGTATTAACCCCTAAACCACCGCTCCCGGACCCCGCCGCCACCTACATAATACCTATTAACCCCTATCCTGCCCCCCCTATACCGCCACCACATAATAAATTTATTAACCCCTATCCTGCGGATCCCGGATCCCGCCGCAACTAAATAAATTGTTTAACCCCGCCGCCACCTATATTAAACTTATTAACCCCTAATCTGCCCCCCCACACCGTCACCACCTATAATAAATTTTTCAACCCCTATCCTGCCCCCCCTACACCGCCGCAACCTATAATAAATTTATTAACCCCTAAACCTAAGTCTAACACTAACCCTAACACCCCCCTATCTTAAATATTAATTAAATCTAAATAAATATAACTCTTATTAAATTAATTATTCCTATTTAAAACTAAATACTTACCTATAAAATAAACCCTAACCCTAAAATAAACCCTAATATAGCTACAATATTACTACTAATTATATTGCAGCTATTTTAGGATTTATTTTTATTTTACAGGCAAATTTAAATTTATTTTAACTAGGTACAATAGCTATTAAATAGTTATTAACTATTTAATAGCTACCTAGATAAAATAAAGACAAATTTACCTGTAAAATAAAAACATTTTCATCAGCCAATCAGATTTTTCTACCTTAATTCTGATTGACTGATAGAATCCTATCAGCCAATCGGAATTTGAGGGACGCCATCTTGGATGACGTCACTTAAAGGAATATCCATTCGTCGGGTAGGCGTCGCCGCATGGATGAACATTTCTATCGGATGGAAGACCTCTTCAGCGCCCCTTGGACGCTGCGGATGTCCTCTTCTGTTCCATCGGTGGTTGGCTGGCTGAAGACGGCTAAAGGTAGGATGATCTTCAGGGGGTTAGTGTTAGGTTTTTTTAAGGGGGGTTTGGGTGGGTTATAGCAGGGGTATGTGGGTGGTGGGTTTTAATGTGGGGGGTTTGTATTTTTTTTTATATGCAAAAGAGCTGAATACTTTGTGGCATGCCCCGCAAAATGCCCTTTTAAGGGCTGGTAAGGTAATAGAGCTGTTAACTTTTGTAATTTAGAATAGGGTAGGGCATTTTTTTGATTTTGGTAGGCTTTGTTATTTTATTAGGGGGGGCTTAGATTAGGTGTAATTAGCTTAAAATTCTTGTAATATCTTTTATTTTTTGTAACTTAGTTTTTTTATTTGTTGTACTTTAGTTAGTTTATTTAATTGTATTTAATTGTAGCTACTTGTAGTTAATTAATTTAACTTATTTAATGATAGTGTAGTGTTAGGTTTAATTGTAACTTAGGTTAGGATTTATTTTACAGGTAATTTTGTATTTCTTTTAGCTAGGTAGTTATTATATAGTTAATAACTATTTAATAACTATTCTACCTAGTTAAAATAAATACAAAGTTACCTGTATAATAAATATAAATCCTAAGATAGCTACAATGTAATTATTAATTACATTGTAGCTATCTTCTTAGGGGTTTTTTTACAGGTAAGAATTTATTTTTAAATAGGAATAATTTATTTATTGATAGTGTAGTGTTAGGTGTAATTGAAACTTAGGTTAGTTTTTATTTTACAGGTAAATTTGTCTTTATTTTATCTAGGTAGCTATTAAATAGTTAATAACTATTTAATAGCTATTGTACCTAGTTAAAATAAATTTAAATTTGCCTGTAAAATAAAAATAAATCCTAAAATAGCTACAATATAATTATTAGTAATATTGTAGCTATATTAGGGTTTATTTTATAGGTAAGTATTTTGTTTTAAATAGGAATAATTAATTTAGTAAGAGTTATATTTATTTAGATTTATTTAATTAATATTTAAGATAGGGTGATGCTAGGGTTAGTGTTAGACTTAGGTTTAGGGGTTAATAATTTTATTAAAGGTTGCAGCGGTGTAGGGGGGCAGGATAGTGGTTGATAAATTTATTATAGGTGGCGGCGGTATAGGGGGGCAGGATAGGGGTTAATAGGTATTATGTAGGTGGCTTCGGGGTCCAGGAGCAGTGGTTTAGGGGTTAATACATTTATTATAGTTGCAGCGGGGTCTAGGAGCGGCGGTTTAGGGGTTAATAACTTTATTTAGTTGCGGGGGGCTCCGAGGGCGCCGGTATAGGGGGTAGAACAGTGTAGTTTAGTGTGGGTGCTTAGTGACAGCTTATCAATAAAGCTGGGAAAAAGCCGAAGAACAGCGAGATCAGATGAGTGATAACTATCACAGTCCGCTGCTCATCGCCCCGTACTTGGTGCGTGGCTTTTTGACCGCTTTTTTGATAACTTTGGCGAGCGTATTCAGGTCCACGGTGGCGATGTGAGGTGAGCTTAGGCGGGCCTATTGGGGCCGGCGAAGGCAGGTAAGTAGACACGTTGATAACTAGAGGCCTATATATTTTAGGCTATATTTATATAGTATTTTAGCCAGTATTATGGCTATATTCGATATAAACCGGTATAAAGGTTTTCCTGAGTATAGTAGATCTGCCTACTTGAGGCTTTATTGTATAATAAGCTTGTATTAGGATACTTTGAATATAAGTATATTAGGCTATATTATATAATGAAGCCTTATTAAAGGGACAGTCTACACCAGAATTTGTATTATTTAAAAAGATAGATAATCCCTTTATTACCCATTCCCCAGTTTTGCATAACCAACACAGTTATATTAATATATGTTTTACCTTTGTGATTACCTTGTATATTGTCCTCTGCAGACTGCCCCCTTATCTCAGTGCTTTTGACAGACATGCAGTTTAGCCAATCAGTGCAGACTTCTAAATAACTCCACAGGAGTGAGCACAATGTTCTCTATATGACACACATGAACTAGTACTGTCTAACTGTGAAAAAACTTTCAAATTGCAATGAGCTAAGAGGCGGTTTTCAACGGTTTAGAAATCAGTTTGAGCCTTCCTAGGTTTAGCTTTTCAAAAATACCACCAATGGAACAAAGCAAATTTAATGATTAAAGTCAATTGGATAGTTGTTCAAAATGGCATGCCCTACCTGAATCATGAAAGTTTAATTTTGACTAGACTGTCCCTTTAAGATTTATTAAATATGAGTATTTTAACCGGTATTAGGTTATTTTGTTTTTTAGTATTTTGGCCTGTATTAAAGGATTACTGTAGTTTTATTTTTGGCATATATAACAATGATATAAATCGGGTTATAATGTTCAAAGAAATAATTTGCACCTACTTGCAGTTTTAAATGATCCTTATAATATATATAAAATTTAGTTTTAAAATCTTCTAAATGATATAGGCTAAGACAGCTCACAAATATAGGCTGTACAATCGTCCGTATATTCAACCAATAATATTCCGCTTTTATTAATCTAATTAAAACTTTAGTCAGCATCTAGCGCATGCGCAATTTGATGCGAGCTATAAAAAGTTATTTGTTTCTTATGCCCACACAATAATAAGTTGCTCATTAATGCTAGGGAAATTCTATATGCGAACAGCACTCACCTTATTAGCGCAGCTCTGTTACCGCACTGCAATTTCAATACAGAGAAACACAAGGTGACATTCTCTGACGTGTCAGAACCTTGCGCAGGCTCATCGCGGATAATGTCCACCATATTGGTACCTGGGTTCTAATGCAGGATAGGGCTAGGTGATCAGATACCCACGGAGTGGGTTTGGAAATCAGGATTACTTTGTGAATTAATTGCAGGCAAACAGTAAGTTATTACAAAGTATGTGACATTAATAAGTGTTTTATTTTTAAACGTTTTATCTATTTTCAAACTTTGTCTTTTGAGTTCAGTGTCCCTTTAAGCTATATGATATAATAGTTTGTATTAGGTTTTTCATATATATATATATTAACCATTCTTATATGTTAAGCCTGTTTTAGGCTATTTTAAATATAGCTATATTAAGCCTGTATTAATTTGCCGTTCTTATATTTTAAGCCTGTTTTAGGCTATTTTAAATATAGTTATATTAAGCATGTATTAATTTGTGCAGCGGTTTCTGCTGGCGCTCTCCAAATATCCGATAATAATAATAAAAATAAGGCTCTATTAATTCATCTATTAAGGCTATATTCTGTAACTATTTTAAGCCTGTATTAAAGCTCTATTAAATATAACTTTATTTAGCCTGCGTTTAGGCTATTCGAAATTCAAATTTTAGCCTGTTAAACTTTTTCTTTCTTCCGAAGAGGACTTTTTACTTACATTTTTTGACCTTTGCTGTCACCCTGTAAGTAAATCCGTTCCCCCTCTTTTGAGGTGGATTATAAACCCTCTCAACACACTCCAGAACTGTCTCCCATGCTTCAGTCTCTTTCAGCCCAGTATCAGTGTCACTTTCGCCCTCAAGCGGATTTGGAAGGCCTCACGCCCCTCTACCGGGCATCTCACTTAGGAGTATTGTTTAATCTGTTCTGTACTAACCAGCTTCTTTCTTAGTACTCCTCTAATCCTTTACCTATTCTTTTCCTTGGAGGGATAGTCTAGTCGATGGTGAATATTGGATTGGTTTTGGCTATACTATCTCTTTAATGTATTTTGTCTATCTCCTCCGGTGCTGTGCTAAGAGTCCATGTGGACACAAGTCTGACCAGTGACTAGCTCCGGTCGGTCATGTGAGCCGCTGCTCAGCGCGACACTGGTTTCTCATTGTGGTTTTATTTACTTTCCTTTCCTAGTTTTATTCTTCCTTTGAAAATGTATTTTCCTTGTGTATTTCTCTTTTGTATCCTCATCCTTCTTCTAAGTAGATTTTTGCCTTTGAAAGTTTGTATCAGCCATGGCCAAAGTATTAAATCATCCTTAATCCCTTTTAAGAGGTTTCCCTTAATTCAAATGAGACTTGCTCTAAACTCTGTAGCTCAATATCAGAGTCTCTTTTATCCTCGCAATTTGTTTGGGAAGACCCTATATCTCCCAGTCTCACATAGAGGCATAACTCCAGCTCGAAGGCTGTTAGCCCCTTCCCGGGTTTTAAAGAACTGTCCTTCCCCAGGGTTTTCAAGAGGGACATCAGAGCTTCAACTCTGATAAATTTTTGAAATTGTTCATTTTGTTTTGAAATTTTTTATGTAAGCGCTTTAAAAATGCAAAATATGAAGCCTCCTGTCTTGCCATAAAATTCAGATTATTATAGCCTATGGTGAATAAATAATCTTGATTTTATTAAAGACAGGAGGCGAATATGCCCCCCCCCCCCTCTCTTCCCTCCCATTATATATTAATAAGATTTTGTTTTCTGGAAATTTCTTCTAAATTATGTTATTGCTGATGATTTTGCTTTCCTGGGATTGTTGTTACTTTGCGTTTTTTCTCTTTTCAGCGACTCTGTGGATTTTATGTTCTCCCTTATCTATGGACCAGGTCATCTGTTGTTTCTGCGTTCCTGGGTATCACTGTTCCATTTTGATCTAGGATGGATATTTTGGAGTTTGTTTTCTTCATGACTGGTTCCACTGTCTTATGATCAAAGAAAAGAGGAAGTGCTGGACTTGTTCATTACAGTTTATTAGGCTGCTGTGTGCCGATTGGTGCAGTCTTGTTCATTACAGTTTATTAGGCTGCTGTGTGCTGATTGGTGCAGTCTTGTTCATTACAGTTTATTAGGCTGCTGTGTGCTGATTGGTGCGCCGTGTGCTGATTGGTGCAGTCTTGTTCATTACAGTTTATTTGGCTGCTGTGTGCTGATTGGTGCAGTCTTGTTCATTACAGTTTATTAGGCTGCTGTGTGCTGATTGGTGCGCCGTGTGCTGATTGGTGCAGTCTTGTTCATTACAGTTTATTAGGCTGCTGTGTGCTGATTGGTGCAGTCTTGTTCATTACAGTTTATTAGGCTGCCGTGTGCTGATTGGTGCAGTTTTGTTACTATGTTATTATTTTTTTCTCTGTATGTTTTCTTTGCTGCTGTTTGGATTCAGTAAAGTTTTGATGCAAAATATTCGCCTCCTGTCTTTAATAAAATCAAGATTATTTATTCACCATATGCTATAATAATCTCAATTTTCAATTTAATGTTTGATGTAATATTTTAAAGGTGGAAATGGTAACACCCTCTTTGATGGTTTCGAAAATTTGCTCGTGTTTGTATTTTTTTTTTCCAATAATTTTTTTCAAGAACTACCCTTAGTGAGTGCCATTTATTTATACAGTCTTTTTGAGTCTATTGTTTTAGTAGCTAATAATATCAATTATGTAATACCTTCGCTCAAAATAAGGGGTCAATGGGTGGTAGGTACAATTATGTACCGTTATTAATGAGTATGTAAACATTTTGATACACGCCCTTAGAAGACACTGTTCAAAATAAGTTTTTTTTATATATATATATATATATATATACTGTAAAAAGCCAAGTGCACCAGCAAATTTTACACTACAACTATAATGCAATGTAACATGCATAAAAGCATATTTTCTTCTATCATTCAAGGAAGGATTTGTGAATTCCAGATGTTGTATAGTGCAGTCAAATATATTTTTAAATCTCCTGTGGACAGGAGGCTATCTGTGAAAATGTTTCTTTTTCTTCAATACAATAATCCCTTTGATACACTGATGATTCAGCTTAATACTTGTGTGGTGTAGAAAATAAATATGCATACATATATTACAGCAGCATCGCACTTGCTCAAACAAAAGTATTTTATGTGCATAACAAAAGGAATGAATGATATCTTTAGCAGAATGTTCTAGAAAATTTTAAATAAGGATATCAAAAGCAAACAAAAAAACAAAAACTACTGTGTATAACGTAATACAGTTCTAAAGAAAATAAATATATCAAATAAATTTGAAAATGAAACACAAGTAAGAATATAGCATCATTTAAAACAAATTGGTTACAGCTTTAAAATAGTATAACACCATGAATATAAAAAAGTTTAAATGCCTTTATGTAATGAATTTATTTATTATTTGGTTTATTATTGATTTAGGAAATATGAAGAAATAGTAATTTACACATTCAATAGTACACAAATAATCAGTTACTATTTGTTCTCAAGCATACTTTACAAATATTTTCCATTTATATTTCCATACCAATTTCATATTCTCATTATTTGCATATATTATACCCTGCAAGCTTTCTTTTCTAGTATTTCAATTGTCTAGTGAGGCAACCTTATAAATCAATTCTTTATACTTAGAAAAAACTAATACATAGCTCAGCTTGAAGAATGAAAAGCAACTGATTGATTCTTGGGAACTGTGAAATTCTGTTTTCAGAATCAGAGAGGATTTGTGCATCTTTCCCAAACCATTTATTCTTCCTTATTTCCTTTAAAAAGCTATTCAGTGCTTGATAGAATAAATGATGAATTTATCAAAGGATGACTTCACAAAAAAAAAAGAAGGTCACATTTTTAACAAATGATGTTTTCATGGGATATCTAGAAAGGAGATGTCAAAAGGCAAAATTGACTTTAAAATGAATAAAAATTGAAGGTTAAAACAGTTAAAATATAGTGTTTAAAGGTTTTGTTTGTTATGTTTTTGCAACATTCTGATCTTGACTTGCATTAATACAAACTGTTGATAAATGTAAGATACTTATAAATTGATCTTGTAGATAAGACAAAACACACAGATACATACACACATATAAACATATATTTTTTGTGCGCATTGGGTAGTGATGGTATCAAAAGTTCAAAGTAAAAAGTTTGCACTTGCAAGAAACCCAATGCACACAAAAAGTTAACCACAGGTTATCGCATTAGCAATATCATATTAAAGCCACTGAATTAAAAAGAGCAGCGATGCTAAATAAAGCCTAGCACCTACACTTGCACCTTAAACCCTATTGCAATAAGCCCTCTACTCTAGTAAACCCTAACATAACCAACCACTATAAAGACCCTATACTAGTAACCCCTAAAACTGCCATTACTCCCGTCACAAACTAACTTAACCTATTAACCCCCTAACTGCAACAACCACATTACAAACAAGTCCCTAATCTATTAACCCCCTAGCTGCCACAATGCCCTATCACAAAATATCCCATAACCTATTAATCCCTTAACCACCACAACCCCCATTGCAAAATACCCCATAACCTATTAACCTCCTAACCACCACAACTCCCATCACAACAAACCCCCTAACTTCCTAACATCTAACCCCCTCAAGATCCCTAACCTAACACTCTCTAAGTTACAAAAATCCCACTACCAATACAAAACAATAAAAAAACACTTGCATTACAAAAAAAGACCAAAAATAAAAAAAAACCTGAAAAACCTATACCAAAACTAAAGTCCCCTTAAAAGAAAGTCCACTACTAAAAAAAACCCCCATAAACTAACACTAAAACCTACTCTAAAAATTGCCCTGAAAAAGGCATTTGCTGGTCAGTGCCCTAGCTAAACGTATCAGCTCATTTGCATAAGCAAAATCCGTGTTCTAAAACCAAAGTAACACCCACCCCCCAAAAAAAAACTATCTTTAAAAAACTATCATAAAACATTGCCCTGAGAAAGGCATTTATCAGACAGTGCCAAAAAGTAATCAGAGCTCTTTTGCATTAAAACAAAATCCCTATCTTAAAAAAAAAATGTATTCCAAAAATACTATCTTGATAAAAAATATGCCCTGAAAAGGGCATAAGTGATTTAGCTATTTTGCCAGGCTAAAAAAAAATATTTATAAAAAAAAACAAATAAAAAAAACAGTAAAGAAACCTAACTGGCAAAAAAAAAAGTATGAATAAATAATAATTAATAAGTCATTTATCTTTCTTTTTATCTGTCTGATGACGGGGTCACTCCCAGAAAACATTTACAACACTTTGGATTAAATATTTTCTTTAATTTATGGCGAGTGCTCTCTTTGGATTCTTAATTTTGTTATATCATAGTGACGTTTCGGGATCCTCAGACCCTATATATATATATATACAGGGAGTGCAGAATTATTAGGCAAATGAGTATTTTGACCACATCATCCTCTTTATGCATGTTGTCTTACTCCAAGCTTTATAGGCTCAAAAGCCTACTACCAATTAAGCATATTTGGTGATGTGCATCTCTGTAATGAGAAGGGGTGTGGTCTAATGACATCAACACCCTATATCAGGTGTGCATAATTATTAGGCAACTTCCTTTCCTTTGGCAAAATGGGTAAAAAGAAGTACTTGACAGGCTCAGAAAAGTAAAAAATAGTGAGATATCTTGCAGAGGGATGCAGCACTCTTAAAATTGCAAAGCTTCTGAAGTGTGATCATCGAACAATCAAGCGTTTCATTCAAAATAGTCAACAGGGTCGCAAGAAGCGTGTGGAAAAACCAAGGCGCAAAATAACTGCCCATGAACTGAGAAAAGTCAAACGTGCAGCTGCCAAGATGCCACTTGCCACCAGTTTGGCCATATTTCAGAGCTGCAACATCACTGGAGTGCCCAAAAGCACAAGGTGTGCAATACTCAGAGACATGGCCAAGGTAAGAAAGGCTGAAAGACGACCACCACTGAACAAGACACACAAGCTGAAACGTCAAGACTGGGCCAAGAAATATCTCAAGACTGATTTTTCTAAGGTTTTATGGACTGATGAAATGAGAGTAAGTCTTGATGGGCCAGATGGATGGGCCCGTGGCTGGATTGGTAAAGGGCAGAGAGCTCCAGTCCGACTCAGACGCCAGCAAGGTGGAGGTGGAGTACTGGTTTGGGCTGGTATCATCAAAGATGAGCTTGTGGGGCCTTTTCGGGTTGAGGATGGAGTCAAGCTCAACTCCCAGTCCTACTGCCAGTTTCTGGAAGACACCTTCTTCAAGCAGTGGTACAGGAAGAAGTCTGCATCCTTCAAGAAAAACATGATTTTCATGCAGGACAATGCTCCATCACACGCGTCCAAGTACTCCACAGCGTGGCTGGCAAGAAAGGGTATAAAAGAAGAAAATCTAATGACATGGCCTCCTTGTTCACCTGATCTGAACCCCATTGAGAACCTGTGGTCCATCATCAAATGTGAGATTTACAAGGAGGGAAAACAGTACACCTCTCTGAACAGTGTCTGGGAGGCTGTGGTTGCTGCTGCACGCAATGTTAATGGTGAACAGATCAAAACACTGACAGAATCCATGGATGGTAGGCTTTTGAGTGTCCTTGCAAAGAAAGGTGGCTATATTGGTCACTGATTTGTTTTTGTTTTGTTTTTGAATGTCAGAAATGTATATTTGTGAATGTTGAGATGTTATATTGGTTTCACTGGTAAAAATAAATAATTGAAATGGGTATATATTTGTTTTTTGTTAAGTTGCCTAATAATTATGCACAGTAATAGTCACCTGCACACACAGATATCCCCCTAAAATAGCTATAACTAAAAACAAACTAAAAACTACTTCCAAAACTATTCAGCTTTGATATTAATGAGTTTTTTGGGTTCATTGAGAACATGGTTGTTGTTCAATAATAAAATGAATCCTCAAAAATACAACTTGTCTAATAATTCTGCACTCCCTGTATATATATATATATATATATATATATATATATATATATATATATACATTATATAGGTTAATATTTCATCTATATATGAAACTACACTGATAGAAAGATTTGACTGTTGTCATTTTAGATCATTTATCAATGAACTGGAACAGACTAGACCTCCTACTGTTCTAAAAAAAAGTCAATATGTGTCGGCACCTGAGACAACTGGTGATTTAGGCAAATAGAAACACAGACAATAGCTGCTATGAAATGTCTGAGGAGCTGTACAACATATAACCAGTAGCCCCAATGCCGTTAAATATCAAAATGGATCTCTCACCCCTCTTGGTCACGCAAAGTCCAGTGTCACCTAGCCTAACCTGCAGGAAAGCAGAAGTCAAAACGACCCTCTGTGTGCAAACCAGGTGCACAAGGAGCCGGTCTGGCACTTGACGCCCTCTATGACCGATCCGGTCTCCTCTGCCCGATACCTCCCCGATGGCGTGTGACGTCACTGGACCTTCTTCCGGTTCACGGAACCTCTTTCTCCTGGGTAATGCTGTGCAATCCCCGGCAACCTCCAAGACCAAAATCGGTGCGCTGAGATATGCAGATGAAACACACTGGTAACTGGTGCAACCTCGGTTCCACAAGATAGAGATAACAAAGTTCAAAATGAGGTGCACAAACAGCCAGTTGTGAATGCGAATTTTCTTTTCTTTATTGCAAGTAAAATTTCAAGTTCCCTCCAGGGATACAGGAATCACAAGTTTAGTAGTGAGTGGAGATAGCTTCACTCTAGTGACTGTCTGCTGACATGTTTCGGCAATGAAGCCATAATCGTAGCTGCAGTCTCAGGTGTGCACCAGTCTAATAAACCGGTTCCTGATACCTGATTGGTTTAAAAATATAATTAAAACCACACCTAGAGTGAAGCTAACCCCTACTCTCCTAACACATATTATAATAGGATTGCAATTACCTATTACAAGGTATAACATACACATGTATGTGAAACCTAAACCACATAAACATTCAGCTACTGTTGAGGTTATTAATAATTAATAAATAAACAATGTAACAATTGGTGGAATCCATTAAAGAAACATTAACAAATACGATAAGGATCATATAGGAAATGCAAGAATTAAAAATGGTGAGAAACAGATTACACATGGAGTGCAATTAACAAATAAGTTTCAGAAGTAAATAAGTGTATTTAAATACATGTATGCATAAATAGTACTATTGCCCACATTAGCTTGTAACGACATATGCACAATACAAAAGTATGCAAGTTGTACAACAAGTACTCTTTGTGTGAGTTAGGATAGGATCTTGGATACACAGACCCAGAGCCAGGATATCATTCCCAGAAATTTATTAGGTTTGTTATCTCCTACTGTTCTGACAAAGCCAGAATGTCTCCAAGGGGCCGATTTATCAAAGTACGAGCGGACCTCGATAAATATTGACAGCATATGCTGTCGGCATTTATCATTGCACAAGCATACTCAGTCAAATTAAAAAGGCCATATAAAAATGACCTAATGTTGTATTAAAACTATGAAATCATAAGTGTATTTAAATGTACGAATGTATGAAGAAATATAAAAAAGAAAATTACTCTTCAGTGTTTGAGAAACATTAAATATTTTACTAATACATTTCTCATTCAAGTGCCTGTGCCCCCAGTGGCCAAAACTAAGTAAGGCAGCCAGAGGTAATTTAATTGTAAGGGAATTAAATTGCCAAGTGGCCTATAAGAGCAATCCAGACCCTCAGAGTGTTCTCATTGGATGATTCTAGAAACAGAAGAGGAGTTGTCTCAGACAAAAACTCTGCACATGGAAAGAAAGTGGACCTTGCTGTCTTGCTGCTTGCCTTGCCTTTCTTTTGCTTACACTGATTCTAGTATGTGACACCGTCTTTGTGAGAACAATCCCCTGCTGGAACCTTCTTTTTGGAAAAGAGATTATTGGGCTCACTTCACTTCCAAAATTGGGGATATCTCCTTATATGACAGTGAAGAACTTTTGATGCTGGAACTCTCAAATTTGTTAACTGGTATTGTATAACAGGGATTCAATATTTTTATTAGCATATATCTAAATATTGTTTATAGCAATAGTGTAATAATTGAAGCTGTGATTTAAAGCTGTTACCTTATATTTATAATCTAATATTAAATAGATTATTGTATGCTAGATAATAATTCTTTCAGTACTAAGTAAATCTATTATTGAGAAAAGGGGATTTGTATTCCATACATATAAATTCCGATTATCCTAATTTTGTGAAGGAATAATCTAGATTTATTAAAGACACAGAGACAAATATTTTGCTATCTCTTTCCTTTTCTGTTCAATGCAGCCTTTAAAAGTTCATAACATATAACATCAATAAATACAGAAAATTTTAAAAAGCAGATAAAGAGTTAAAATTTTTGAAATTTAAACATAATGACCAGTAGAGCAAAGGAGAGACTGGCCAATAAGGATGCAAGAATAATCACCAACTGACAAATACAAAATATAACGTCCTCTTTCTTGCCGATGCTGGTGAATGAGAGGAAAAAGGAACACATTTTACAAATGCTCAAAAAACAAAAACAATAGAACAAAATCCAGAAGAAAAGTCTTAAAAACAGGAAAACAACTCTTGATGGAAGGAATTCATCCAGACGAAGCCAAGAAGAAACTTTCCTCATCCAATATGAAAAGGTTTTGAAAGATGACTGATGAGTGGATGGAAGAAAACCTTCATTTCGTAAAACATCTTCATTGATTTGGAGCTATAAGAAAAAATAAAGGTAAGTAAAAACATATGGGAGGGTATAACAATAAGGGAGGGAAAATATTTGTCTCTGTGTCTTTAATAAAATCTAGATTATTCCTTCACAAAATTAGGATAATCGGAATTTTATTACAAGCACAGAGACTTCATATTTTGCTAATTTAAAGCTTATTAAGAAAATAAATTTAATGAGGCATGTTGAATGGGTTTGAAATAGAACTGTTTAAAAATAGTCAGATGACCAATCAGCAGCGTTCAAAATTTGTTGAAGAGAGGCAGATTTTAAAAATGCTTTAGAAGCCGATGAGCCTCTGACTGAATGTGCTGAAAAAGACATGTCAATACCAGCTTCTTTCATTACCCATTTAACCCACCATGCAATAGTGGTAGAAGTAACAGGTGAAAAGGGGGAAACAAAAGAAATTAATAGTTGAAAGGAAGAAGGACATCTAAAAGAAGTAGTTATGGATTCATATTCTTTTAAACATTTAACTACACATAAAGTAGGTTCAGAAGGAAGGTAAGGATAGAAAATAGAGGAAGTAAGGGTTTTTGTTCTGCGAGACAGAATAAAGGTGACACCTTCAGGGGAAAAACGTTTAGAGTTAAAATCTAAAGCTTTAACATCGGAAACTCTATGAATAGAAATAATACATAGAAGGGTAGCGAGTTTAGCAGATAATTGTTTTAGGGATAATAAGTCATTAGAAGGCCATTTCTTGAATATAGAAAAAATTAAATCAACATCCCAAAATAAATTATATTTAGGGGTTGGAGGACGTTGAAGTCTTATTGCTTTTAATAATTTGCAGATTAAAGGATGTTGACCTATAGGAGAATTGTTAACTAAAGAATGGGATGCAGAGATTGCTGAATGAGAAACATTGATAGAATGGTAGGCTAGACCCGAATCGAAAAGTGAAGAAAGAAAGTTAATCACTTGGTTGACATTAGCTGAAAAGGGATCCAGGTTTCTTTGAACACACCAGCTAGACCATTTAGACCAAGTTGCGCGGTAACATTTTTTTGTACCTGGGGCAATGGAATTTTGAATGAGGAGTTTAGCTCCTTCCGAAAGTCCGTCGAGGGAATAGGGTTCCCTGATATCGTTCAGGCTACGAGAGTTAGGGTTTGGGACATAATGAGATTGTGAAAGTTCCCGTCGGGATCTGTAAAAAGATTTTGAGAGTGAGATAGAAGGAGAGGGGGAAAGTAAGACATTTCTAGAAGGAAGGGAAGGATACCAGGGTTGAGTTGGCCAAAGGGGGGTGATTATCAGCAATGATAGTTGATCCCTCCAAGTAATTGAGATGGCTCTCGCAATCATTGAAAAAGGGGGAAAAGCATAAGCGCCTAGAGGGGGCCAATTTTGAAGGAAGGCATCTGTTGCTTTAGCCTCTGGATCTGGACGCCAACTGAAAAATGGGAGCAATTGGAAGTTCAAACGAGAGGCAAATAAATCTATAGAAAAAGGACCTCTCAAATTTTGAAGAGAAAGAAAAATATTTCGATTCAGTTTCCAATCGCTCGCATTCCTTCAGAAAACGAGATCCCCAATCTGCTGAAGTGTTGAAAAAACCTGGGATATATTCCGCTCTGATTGATATGTTTTGTTTGTCTAGACAGAGGTGAATAAATTCCTTCGTGATGTTTGAAAGATCTCTGGATTTGGTACCTCCCAGATGATTTAGATAACGAACTGCTGACACGTTGTCCATACGGAGGAGAATGGATATTGGGGTAGAAATATTTGAAAAACACTTGACTGCAAAGGAACCTGCCAAAATTTCCAGACAATTTATATGTAGTTTCTTTTCCCCAAAAGACCATTTCCCTCCGGTGATACAAGGTCCACAACGAGCACCCCAACCGGAACCACTCGCATCTGATTCTATAACTAGATCTGGGGAACTTCCGAAAATGGCTCTTCCATTCCAGGCTTCTATGTTTGCTAGCGACCATTGAAGTTCTTCTTTTGCTTCCGACGATAGGGGAATATAATGATTGTAAGAGAGACCTTTCTGTAAGTGAGAAATTTTTAGACGTTGAAGTTCTCGATAATGTAGAGGAGCAGAAAAATAGCCTGAATAGAGGATGAGAGCAACCCCACTATTCTGGCTATTGATATGATGGAAACTAATTGTTTTTTTAATAATTTAGAAAAAAAATTTGGATATTTTTCAAGACTAAGGGTTGAATTTAAAGTATTTATTTGGAAACCCAGAAAGATAAAGGAATTTGAGGGAAGAATTGATTTTTCTTTGTTGATTAAGAATCCTAAGTTCTCTAAGAGTGAAATGGTTAAATTCAATTGTTCTTTTAAAAGAACAGGATTCTGGTTCATGATGAGAATGTTGTCTAGATAAATAATGATCCGGACACCTCTCTTCCTTAACCAGGTTTTAGGAGTTTGGTGAATATCCAAGGTGCAGAGAGGAAAGGTCAAAAGGAAGGCAGGTAAAACTCCAAAATTGGTCTTTCCAAATGAAAGTTATGGGATTGGTTTATCGGAACGGTAAGGTAAGCGTCTGAAAGGTCTAATCTTATTAAACAATCGTTGTCTATTAAACATTCCCTGAGAGGATGGATTCCTTCCATTTTGAAATGATGATAGACAACGAAGGAGTTTAGATTTTTTAGATTTATTACAGAATGAAATTGACCGTTTTTCTTTTTTACCAGAAACAAATTGCTTATGAAAAGATCTGGAGAAAAAGGAAATTGAATTATAGCTTTTTTGTTTGCTAGATTTGTTATTTCTTTTTGGATAAGATTTTTGTCTTGAATTGAAAAATGTATTGGGTTTGTGAATTGGAATGGAATTGAATTCTATCAGAACTCCCCAAACCGACTGAATCACCCATTGATCCTGAGTGATAAGAGTCCAATTCTGGGAGAAACGAAGAATTCTTCCACCAATTATATGAGGGAAAGAAGGAGAAGTCAGGGGTTCTGTAAGATTTGAAAAATTTACCTTGTGGGAAGCGGGATCTTCCTCTGGAATGGAAATTTCTCTGATTCCAAGGATGTGATCTTGAGGGAAAGAACTGGTTGGAAGTGTCTTGGAAAGATCTTTGATTTCCATAGTAAGGTTGGAATTGTTGTGATTGAGTATAGGGAGGTCGTGAGAATGAACTACGGCCGTGAAAACGACCTCTGCTTCTCCCGGCCCTGTCAGAGAAATTATTATTATTATGAAAATTTTTTAGATCTTTTAGAAAATAAACTCCGAAAAGGAGACTATCTTCGTCAGAATTTAATTCATTAGTGGCCGAATCTATCATTTTAATATCTATTTTTCTAAGGATGTTTTTGCATCTCTCAATAGTCATTGAGACATTTGCATTGCCAACTAAACATAGAATCCTGTATACCCATTCTCTAACTGTAACAGGGTCAACCAGTTCATTATCGGTAACTGCGTTATCCGAAAGTTCTAATAATTTAGTTATGGAATAGAATCCAATAACTTATCTTGGCAAGATTTAAAAGACTTATCCATACCTTTTTAAAGTTTGTATCCAGGGGTACCTATAAATTTAAGAATTTTGGGGTCAATTTCTGGGGTTAAATGACTGCTTTTTTGCAATAAAGGTCTAGGACACTCTGCCCTCATTTTGTTTCTTGATTTTGGTTTAAAGGAACTCGAATATAATGTTCCACAAAGTTTGCCATGTCTAAGTCTGGACCCCATTCAGCTGATCTGGGGTGATGTAATGAATCTGGATCAAACCTAATATTACCAAGGGCATCTTTGAAAATAATTTCATCCTCTTCTAAATGTTTTAATTTTTGTAAACATTTCTTAGGTTTTTTATTTATAGGTGAGTCATCAGAAGAAATAGACTTATAATAATCATCTGAGTCATGAGAATCCATTTTGACATGGATGAATCAATCTTGGATTGAACTTTATTTTCATCCAGATCTTTGTTATCTGGTTTTTGAGACATATTTTTTAAAATATATATTTTTTTAGTAGGATTAAGAATAAAATAAACAGTTAAACCAGAATTCTTTCTAAAAGAAAGAATATAAATGTGTATATATATATAAATTAAAATATTACAAGATTAATATGTCAATTAAATATATATCTATCACTTCATTAATTATCTTGACATGTTACCAAATTTATTTGTGAAAAGGTAGATAAAAAAATAATATGGGCACTAGATGGCAGGCATTGACTAGAGTATTAAATAAGGAACAAATACAATCTGAAAAGGAAATATTTAAGTATCAATTATACAATGTAATTGAAGACAATTGTTTAAAACAATGTTTCTGTCAGGGAGCGGATTGAAGGTGGGAAAATGGAGGATCGTGACGTCGCAAGATGGCGGCAGTCACGTGATCGGGTAAGCTAAACAAATGGAGGACGCAGGGAACACTCAGAGCAGGACTGCAATTAGATATAAAGCGCAGCGAAGGGGAAAAGACGATAGCGTAAGTGAATCTAAATAAATAGTGAGCTTGTAAAAGAGAAAAGAGGGAAAAAATGTCTCAGAGACCAGGCAAATAAGTCAATTGCAATATTATATTAAACTCGAGAGAAACAACATACTCTGAAAATATAAAACTTTAGAAAGCAATATTAATAAGTTTAATTAAGGTATATAGAAATAAAATACATAAATGAATAATCATTTATTGAAAAGAAAAGAAAAAAAACAATAAAATGAGGAGCATTGAATTTTTTTTTACTTATCTGTTCAACAGCAGCAAAAGAAAGAGGATGTTATATTTTGTATTTGTCAGTTGGTGATTATTACTTGCATCCGTATTGGCCAGTCTCTCCTTTGCTCTACTGGTCATTATGTTTAAATTTCAAAAATTTTAACTCTTTATCTGCTTTTTAAAATGTTCTGTATTTATTGATGTTATATGTTATGAACTTTTAAAGGCTTCATTGAACAGTATAGGAAAGAGATAGCAAAATATGAAGTCTCTGTGCTTGTAATAAAATTGATTTTAAGTTATTGTGATATATTTTAGAAATTGTATTATTGTGACTAGTGAATATATATATAGAGAGAGTACAAATCACAAGAATATATGCCCTGAACAGGAGAGCTATGGAAAACTCTCCAGACAGGCGGTGCTAGATGCAAATGGTTACAATTTTATATAAGAAAAAAATGGAAAGTAGCATCCATTAAGCACTCCAAAGAAGCAAAATCAAATGAGTCCCCCAAAGGTGACAAACACAAGAAAAGTGTGTGTGGGGGGTCCCTATCCTCAGAAAAATATATGTAATGAGGAATCTCCATAGGGAGTACCATATAAGGGATTGGCAATCTGCTATTCTCACATGCTGCAGCTATACAATTATTTAAAAAGGCTGGGTGTTCCCGTACTAGTCTGGTACTACAAAAGCATCTAATAATAAAAAACCCCAATAAACATATACTGTATAAATGCTATACAATACCAAAGGCCTCAGGCCAGGACCTAATCACGCCACAAAACATCTGACGCACGTTTCGCTCCTGCTTTATCAAAGGTTTTTTCTTGTGTGTGTCAACTTTGGGGGACTTTTTTTATTTTGCTTCTTTGGAGTGCTTAAGGGATGCTACTTTCCTTTTTTATAAAATTATTGTGACTAGATCAGACTTATTAATGCTGTATTGATTGAGATATTGAATTGTTAATAAGGTATACATAGCTCTGGTTGATTAATTGAAGTTACATAGGACTAGTTTGGCCTAGGTAGTTAATTATACCTCCTGGAAATGCCATTAGATTTGTTGTAGTTAAGACTTTAATTCTAATATTTAGCTTATATTAGTTAGTCAAACGTTGTTAAATAAGCATTATTATTTCGTGATGGATGTTAATGTCTAGTATAAGTTGTTCTAGTAAATCTCAATTGTGATATTTGATATTTAATGTATTTTTTAGCTAAGGTTAACTTCTAAATAAAATTGTGTACACATACAGGATAACAGATGTAAATATTTCTATAGTTTACTTTATATTTTAATGTTGTAATAATCAAATAATATATATCTGGCCATAAGTTATATTCTGTTTACTGCATAAATATAATCACTGTGTTTATAAAAATTACCTGATCAGAATGTAGGAATTATTTTAATTAGGGATTAAATAAGAATATTTTATAATAATTTTGTTGTCATTAAATGTTGAAAATCTCAACAGTGTTAATTTGGAGTACACTACAGTGATTATATAAAATTTAGCTGGAGTGTACTGCTCACTCTGTGGACTTTTCTACTTATGCTTCCAGACACTATCATCACTAAAGTAATTATTTGGGTTGATGCTAAAACATTTTCTTTCAAACATTCCAGTAACATGATAACAGCCATAAATATTAGCTGTAGTGTTTCCAGTTAAATGCCCAATTGTTCGAATTCATTGATAGCTGTACAGGTTAACCATGGGCCAGATTACAAGTGGAATGCTAATTAATGCTCCCGCTCGAGGGTTAATTGCAAAAGTAGTTCAGTACTATTAGTTTTTAACGTTAGTACAGCATTCCTCAGTACTGTACTATAGGTTTACAGATCATTACTGTAGTATACCTCAGTACTATATTGTATGTTTATACCGTCACTGCAGTATATCTCAGTACTGTACTATAGGTTTATACCGTTACTGCAGTATACCTCAGTACTGTACTATAGGTTTATACCATTGCTGCAGTATAGGTCAGTATTGTACTATAGGTTTATACCACTACTTCTGTATACCTAAGTACTGTTCTACAGGTTTATACAGTTACTGCAGTATAAATCAGTACTGTACTATATGTTCATACTATTACTGAAGTATACCTCCAAACTGTACAATAGTTTTACACTATTACTACAGTATACCTCAGTACTGTACTATAGATTTATGTCAACACTGCAGTATACCTCAGTACTGTACTATAGGTTTATAACATGTGTGTATTATTCCATCACTGCAGTATACCTCAGTACTGTACTATAGGTTTATACTATTACTGTAGTATACAGGTTTATACTGTTAATGCAATATACCTCAATAATGTACTATAGGTTTATACAGTTTCTGCAGTATACCTCCGTACGGTACTATAGGTTTATATGGTTACTGCAGTATACCTTAGTACTGCACTACAGGGTTATTCCGTTGCTGCAGTAAGCCTCAGTACAGTACTATAGGTTTATACCTTTACTGCAATATACCTTAGTACTGTACTATGGAATCTGTTACAAATAACCGATTATATAAATATAATAATAATAATAATACCGTTTCTGCATTAAACCTCAGAATTGTACTATAGGTTTAAACTGTTACTGCAGTAAACCTCAGTACTGTACTATAGGTTTATAGAGTTACTGAAGTATATGTCAGAACTGTACTGTAGTTTTATACAGTTACTGCAGTGTACCTTAGTGCTGTACTATAGGTTTATACCATTACTGCAGTATACCTCAGTACTGTACTATAGGTTTATACTTTTACTGCAGTATATCTGAGTACTGTACTATAGGTTTATAACGTTACTGCAGTATACCTCAGTACTGTACAATAGGTTTAAACAGTTACTGCAGTATACCTCAGAACTGTTTGCAGTATACCTCAGAACTGCACTATAGGATTTTACCGTTACTGCAGTATACCTCAGTTCTGTATAATGCATTTATACCGTGTCTACAGTATACCTCAATGATGTACTATAGGTTTATACTGTAACTGCAGTATACCTTAGTACTGTACTATAAGTTTAAACCGTTGTTGCAGTATACCTTAGGACTGTATTAAACATTTATACCAAAAATGCAGTATACTTCAGTACTGTACTATAGGTTTATACCGTATCTGCAATATACCTCTGTACTGTAGGATTAAACTGTTGCAGCAGAATACCTCTGTATAGTACTATTGGTTTTTACCAATACTGCAGCATAACTCAGTACTGTAATATAGGTTTATAGATCATTACAGTGGTATTCCTCAGTACTGTATTATAGGTTTATACCATTACTGCAGTATACCTCAGTACTGTACTATAGGTTTATACAATTACTGCAGTATACCTCAGTACTATAGGTTTATACCATTACTGCAGTATAACTCAGTACTGTACTATAGGTTTAAACCATTACTGCTGTATACCTCAATGCTGTAAAAAAGTTTTATACCATTACTGCACTATACCTCAGAACTATACTATAGGTTTATACCGTTACTGTAGTATACTTCAGTACTGTACTATAGGTTTATACTGTATCTGCAATATACCTCTGTACTTTACTATAGTATTAAACTGCTGCAGCAGTATACCTCAGTACTGTACTACAGGTTTATACCATTACTGCAGTATACCTCAGTACTATAGGTTTATACCGTTACTGCAGTATAACTCAGTACTGTACTATAGGATTAAACCATTACTGCTGTATACCTAAATGCTGTAAAAAAAGTTTTATACCATTACTGCACTATACCTCAGAACTATACTATAGGTTTATACCGTTACTGCAGTATACTTCAGTACTGTACTATAGGTTTATACCGTATCTGTAATATACCTCTGTACTTTACTATAGGATTAAACCACTGCAGCAGTATACCTCTGTATAGTACTATAGGTTTATACCGTTACTGCAGTATGCCTCAGTAATTTACTGTAGTTTTAAAACATTGTTGCAGTATACCTCAGAACGGTACTATAGGTTTATACCGTTACTGCAGTATACCTCAGAACTGAACTATAGGTTTATACTGTTACTGCTCTATACCTCAGTACTGTACTATTGGTTTAAACCGTTGCTGCAGTATAACTCAGAACTGTACTACAGGTTTATACCGTTACTGCAGTATATGTCAGTACTGTACTATTGGTTTAAACCGTTGCTGCAGTATACCTCAGAACTGTACTATAGGTTTATACCGTTACTGCAGTTTACTTCAGTACTGTACTATAGATTTATTCTGTATCTGCAATATACCTCTGTACTGTACTATAGGATTAAACCATAGTAGCAGTATACATCTGTATAGTACTATTGTTTTTTGCCGTTACTGCAGCATACCACAGTACTGTACTATAGGTTTATAGATCATTACTGTGGTATTCCTCAGTACTGTATTGTAGGTTTATACCATTACTACAATATACCTCAGTACTGTACTATAGATTTAAAACATTACTGCAGTATACCTTAGTTCTTCATTATAGGTTTTTTACTGTTACTGAAGTATACCTCAGTACAGTACTATTGGTTTATAACGTAACTGCAGTATACCTCAGTATTGTACTATAGGTTTATACCATTACTGCAGTATACCTCAGTACTGTACTATTGGTTTAAACCGTTGCTGCATTATAACTCAGAACTGTACTATAGGTTTATACCGTTACTGCAGTATACCTCAGTACTGTACTATTGGTTTAAACCGTTGCTGCAGTATACCTCAGAACTGTACTATAGGTTTATACCGTTACTGCAGTTTACTTCAGTAGTGTACTATTGGTTTATTCCGTATCTGCAATATACCTCTGTACTGTACTATAGGATTAAACCATAGTAGCAGTATACATCTGTATAGTACTATTGGTTTTTACAGTTACTGCAGCATACCACAGTACTGTACTATAGGTTTAAAGATCATTACTATGGTATTCCTCAGTACTGTATTATAGGTTTATACCATTACTGCAGTATACCTCAGTACTGTACTATAGATTTAAACCATTACTGCAGTATACCTTAGTTCTTCACTATAGGTATATACTTGACTGAAGTATACCTCAATACAGTACTACTGGATTATACCGTAACTGCAGTATACCTCAGTACAGTACTATTGGTTTATACCGTAACTACAGTATACCTCAGTACTGTATTATAGGTTTAAACCATTACTGCAATATACATCAGTGCTGTACAACAGGTTTATACCATTACTGCAGTATACCTCAGTACTGTACTATAAGGTTTTTACAGTTACTGCAGTATATCTCAGTACTGTACTTTAGGTTTATACCATAACTGCAGTATACCTCAGTACTCTACTATAGGTTTAAACCGTTGATGTAGTATACCTCAGAACTGTACTATAGGTTTATACCATTACTGCAGTATACCTCAGTACTGTACTAAAGGTTTATACCATTGCAGCAGTATACCTAAGTACTGTACTATAGGTTTATACCATTACTGCAGTATACCTCAGTACTATACTATATGTTTATACCGTTACTGCAATATACCTCTGTACTGTATTATATGATTAAACCATAGTAGCAGTAAACATCTTTATAGTACTATTGTTTTTTTACCGTTACTGCAGCATACCACAGTACTGTACTATAGGTTTATAGATCATTACTGTGGTATTCCTCAGTACTGTATTATAGGTTTATACCATTACTGCAGTATACCTCAGTACTGTACTATAGAATTAAACCATTACTGCAGTATACCTTAGTTCTTCACTATAGGTTTTTTACCGTTTCTGAAGTATACCTCAGTACAGTACTATTGGATAATACCGAAACTGCAGTATACCTCAGTACAGTACTATTGGTTTATACTGTTACTGCAGTATACCTCAGTACTGTACTATAGGTTTAAACCATTACTGCTATATACCTCAGTGCTGTACAATAGGTTTGTACCGTTACTACAGTATACCTCAGTGCTGTATAACAGGTTTGTACCATTACTGCAGTATACCTCAGTACTGTACTATACGCTTAAACAGATGATGTAGTATACCTCAGAGCTGTACTATAGGTTTACAGCATTAATGCAGTATACCTCAGTACTGTACTATAGGTTTATACCATTGCAGCAGTATACCTCAGTACTGTACTATAGGTTTATACCGTTACTGCAGTATACCTCAGTACTGTACTATATGTTTATACCGTTACTGCAGTATACCTCAGTACTGTATTATAAGATCATATATCATTAATATAGTATACCGCAGTACTGTATTATAGGTTTATACCGTTACTGTAGAATACTGCAGTACTGTACTATAAGTTTATATCGTTACTGCAGTATACCTCAGTACTGTACTAAAGGTTTATACCGTTACTGCAGTATACCTGAGTACTGTACTATAGGTTTATACCATATCTGCAATATACCTCTGTACTGTAGGATTAAACCGTTGCAGCAGAATACCTCTGTATAGTACTATTAGTTTTTACCAATACTGCAGCATAACTCAGTACTGTAATATAGGTTTATAGATCATTACAGTGGTATTCCTCAGTACTGTATTATAGGTTTATACCATTACTGCAGTATACCTCAGTACTGTACTATAGGTTTATACAATTACTGCAGTATACCTCAGTACTATAGGTTTATACCATTACTGCAGTATTACTCAGTACTGTACTATAGGTTTAAACCATTACTGCTGTATACCTCAATGCTGTAAAAATGTTTTATACCATTACTGCACTATACCTCAGAACTATACTATAGGTTTATACCGTTACTGTAGTATACTTCAGTACTGTACTATAGGTTTATACTGTATCTGCAATATACCTCTGTACTTTACTATAGGATTAAACTGCTGCAGCAGTATACCTCAGTACTGTACTACAGGTTTATACCATTACTGCAGTATACCTCAGTACTATAGGTTTATACCGTTACTGCAGTATAACTCAGTACTGTACTATAGCATTAAACCATTACTGCTGTATACCTAAATGCTGTAAAAAAGTTTTATTCCATTACTGCACTATACCTCAGAACTATACTATAGGTTTATAACGTTACTGCAGTATACTTCAGTACTGTACTATAGGTTTATACCGTATCTGCAATATACCTCTGTACTTTACTATAGGATTAAACCACTGCAGCAGTATACCTCTGTATAGTACTATAGGTTTATACCGTTACTGCAGTATGCCTCAGTAATTTACTGTAGTTTTAAAACATTGTTGCAGTATACCTCAGAACGGTACTATAGGTTTATACCGTTACTGCAGTATACCTCAGAACTGAACTATAGGTTTATACCGTTACTGCTCTATACCTCAGTACTGTACTATTGGTTTAAACCGTTGCTGCAGTATAACTCAGAACTGTACTATAGGTTTATACCGTTACTGCAGTATATGTCAGTACTGTACTATTGGTTTAAACCGTTGCTGCAGTATACCTCAGAACTGTACTATAGGTTTATACCGTTACTGCAGTTTACTTCAGTACTGTACTATAGATTTATTCCGTATCTGCAATATACCTCTGTACTGTACTATAGGATTAAACCATAGTAGCAGTATACATCTGTATAGTACTATTGTTTTTTGCCGTTACTGCAGCATACCACAGTACTGTACTATAGGTTTATAGATCATTACTGTGGTATTCCTCAGTACTGTATTGTAGGTTTATACCATTACTACAGTATACCTCAGTACTGTACTATAGATTTAAAACATTACTGCAGTATACCTTTGTTCTTCATTATAGGTTTTTTACTGTTACTGAAGTATACCTCAGTACAGTACTATTGCTTTATAACGTAACTGCAGTATACCTCAGTATTGTACTATAGGTTTATACCGTTACTGCAGTATACCTCAGTACTGTACTATTGGTTTAAACCGTTGCTGCAGTATAACTCAGAACTGTACTATAGGTTTATACCGTTACTGCAGTATACCTCAGTACTGTACTATTGGTTTAAACCATTGCTGCAGTATACCTCAGAACTGTACTATAGGTTTATACCGTTACTGCAGTTTACTTCAGTAGTGTACTATTGGTTTATTCCGTATCTGCAATATACCTCTGTACTGTACTTTAGGATTAAACCATAGTAGCAGTATACATCTGTATAGTACTATTGGTTTTTACCGTTACTGCAGCATACCACAGTACTGTACTATAGGTTTAAAGATCATTACTATGGTATTCCTCAGTACTGTATTATAGGTTTATACCATTACTGCAGTATACCTCAGTACTGTACTATAGATTTAAACCATTACTGCAGTATACCTTAGTTCTTCACTATAGGTATATACTTTACTGAAGTATACCTCAATACAGTACTATTGGATTATATCGTAACTGCAGTATACCTCAGTACAGTACTATAGATTTAAACCATTACTGCAGTATACCTTAGTTCTTCACTATAGGTATATACTTTACTGAAGTATACCTCAATACAGTACTACTGGATTATACCGTAACTGCAGTATACCTCAGTACAGTACTATTGGTTTATACCGTAACTACAGTATACCTCAGTACTGTATTATAGGTTTAAACCATTACTGCAATATACCTCAGTGCTGTACAACAGGTTTATACCATTACTGCAGTATACCTCAGTACTGTACTATAAGGTTTTTACAGTTACTGCAGTATATCTCAGTACTGTACTTTAGGTTTATACCATAACTGCAGTATACCTCAGTACTTTACTAAAGGTTTAAACAGGTGATGTAGTATACCTCAGAACTTTACTATAGGTTTATACTGTTACTGCAGTATACCTCAGTACTCTACTATAGGTTTAAACCGTTTATGTAGTATACCTCAGAACTGTACTATAGGTTTATACCATTACTGCAGTATACTTCAGTACTGTACTAAAGGTTTATACCATGGCAGCAGTATACCTAAGTACTGTACTATAGGTTTATACCATTACTGCAGTATACCTCAGTACTATACTATATGTTTATACCGTTACTGCAATATACCTCTGTACTATATTATATGATTAAACCATAGTAGCAGTAAACATCTTTATAGTACTATTGTTTTTTTACTGTTACTGCAGCATACCACAGTACTGTACTATAGGTTTATAGATCATTACTGTGGTATTCCTCAGTACTGTATTATAGGTTAATAGTACCATTACTGCAGTATACCTCAGTACTGTACTATAGAATTAAACCATTACTGCAGTATACCTTAGTTCTTCACTATAGGTTTTTTACCGTTACTGAAGTATACCTCAGTACAGTTCTATTGGATAATACCGAAACTGCAGTATACCTCAGTACAGTACTATTGGTTTATACTGTTACTGCAGTATACCTCAGTACTGTACTATAGGTTTAAACCATTACTGCTATATACCTCAGTGCTGTACAATAGGTTTGTACCATTACTGCAGTATACCTCAGTGCTGTATAACAGGTTTGTACCATTACTGCATGATACCTCAGTACTGTACTATAAGGTTTTTACTGTTACTGCAGTACACCTCAGTACTGTACTATAAGGTTTTTACAGTAACTGCAGTATACCTCAGTACTCTATTATATGTTTAAACCAGTGCTGCAGTATACCTTAGTACTCTATTATATGTTTAAACCAGTGCTGCAGTATACCTAAGAACTTTACTATTGGTTTATACCATTACTGCAGTATACCTCAGTGCTGTACAACAGGTTTATACTGTTACTGCAGTATACCTCAATACTGTACTATAGGTTTTTACTGTATCAGCAAAATACCTCAGTACTGTACAATTAGTTTATACCGTAACTACAGTACACCTCAGTGCAGTACTGTATTATAGGTTTAAACCATTACTGCAATAGACGTCAGTGCTGTACAACAGGTTTATACCATTACTGCAGTATACCTCAGTACTGTACTATATGCTTAAACAGATGATGTAGTAAACCTCAGAGCTGTACTATAGGTTTACAGCATTAATGCAGTATACCTCAGTACTGTACTATAGGTTTATACCATTGCAGCAGTATACCTCAGTACTGTACTATAGGTTTATACCGTTACTGCAGTATACCTCAGTACTGTACTATATGTTTATACCGTTACTGCAGTATACCTCAGTACTGTATTATAAGATCATATATCATTAATATAGTATACCGCAGTACTGTATTATAGGTTTATACCGTTACTGTAGTATACTGCAGTACTGTACTATAAGTTTATATTGTTACTGCAGTATACATCAGTACTGTACTAAAGGTTTATACCGTTACTGCAGTATACCTCAGTACTGTACTATAGGTTTATACCATTACTGCAGTATACCTCAGTAAGATAAGATTAGTTTATACTGTTACTGCAGTATACCTCAGTAATGTACTAAAGGTTTATACCGTTACTGCAGTATACCTCAGTACTATATTATAGGTTTATACCATTACTGCAGTATACCTCAATAGTGATGTCCCGAACTGTTCGCCCGCGAACGGTTCACAGCAAACATAGCTTGTTCGCGTTCGCGTTTGTGGGCGAACACATGGCGATGTTCGATCCGCCCCTATGTGTCATCATTGAGGAAACTTTGACCCTTTATGTCACAGCCGTCTGAAACATTAGAGCCAATCAACATCAGACACTCCCTCACAGACCCTCCCAGCTACTCGGAATCCGCCATTTTAGACTCATAACGACCTTGCTTTCTTAATGAGAGGACGTGTTGTGTTTTTTCTCCTGACATTAATAGGAAAAACATAGCTAGGCTAGTGTATTTACAGTCCAGAAGGACTCATCTCTGCTGCAAGCAGTTTTTTTTTTTTATTAGCATTTGCCTGGCTTTCAGGCTGTGTGTTTAAGGCTCACAGCATATGCTGCTGTGATTACTGCCACCACTGATATCTCAACAACATTAGTTTAAATTTAACTAACCAAAAAATTTAATTATTTTGCTAGTGTAATTTTTTTTTCATTTTCTATCAGGCCTGTGTCACACAGCATATACTCTTGTTCATTGCTCTGTGCCAGCCACCAGTGTTAATATCCGTTTATAACATTATTTTATATTTTAAAAAAAAATATATATATATATTTTGCTAGTGTAATCTAATTACATTTACTATCAAGCCTGTGTCTGTCAGGCTCACTCAGCATTAATATACCTCATCGTCTTTTGGCTAATTGGTCTGTGCCAGGCATCCACCCAGCACTCATATCTTCTTCACTTTAATTTAAATTTAAAAAATAAATTTTTAATTTTGTTTGATAGTGTAATCTAATTTTCTATCATGCCTGTGTGTTTTGCTGACATACAGAGCCTTCCCTAGTCTATGAGCCACGACTCATATCTGTTTAACCTTTTTTTTAATTTCCCCCCCAAAAAAATAATTTAAATCATTTTTCTAGTGTAATCTAATAGTATTTTCTATCATTTTCTTGCATATAAGTATTTTCTATCAGGCGTGTGTGTATCTGACTTACAGAGCCTACTGTTTTTAAAAGCTGCCCTTCCAAGGCTAGACAGCCACGACTCATATTTAAGTGCTTAACCTTTTTCTTTAAATTGCCAAAAAAAAGTCTTTAAATCATTATGCTAGTGTAATCTAATTTTATTTTCTATCAGGCCTGTGTCTAACTGTCTATGGCCTAGATTTGGAGTTCGGCGGTAGCCGTCAAAACCAGCGTTAGAGGCTCCTAACGCTGGTTTTAGGCTACCGCCGGTATTTGGAGTCAGTGATTAAAGGGTCTAACGCTCACTTTTCAGCCGCGACTTTTCCATACCGCAGATCCCCCTACGCCATTTGCGTATCCTATATTTTCAATGGGATCTTTCTAACGCTGGTATTTAGAGTCGTTTCTGAAGTGAGCGTTAGAGCTCTAACGACAAAATTCCAGCCGCCTGAAAATAGCAGGAGTTAAGAGCTTTCTGGCTAACGCCGGTTCATAAAGCTCTTAACTACTGTACCCTAAAGTACACTAACACCCATAAACTACCTATGTACCCCTAAACCGAGCTCCCCCCACATCGCCGCCACTCGATTTAAATTTTTAACCCCTAATCTGCCGACCGCCACCTACGTTATACTTATGTACCCCTAATCTGCTGCCCCTAACCCCGCCGACCCCTGTATTACATTTATTAACCCCTAACCTGCCCCCCACAACGTCGCCGCCAGCTACTTAAAATAATTAACCCCTAATCTTCCGACCGCAAAGCGCCGCCACCTACGTTATCCTTATGTACCCCTAATCTGCTACCCCTAACACCGCCGACCCCTATATTATATTTATTAACCCCTAATCTGCCCCCCTCAACGTCGCCGACACCTGCCTACACTTATTAACCCCTAATCTGCCGAGCGGACCTGAGCGCTACTATAATAAAGTTATTAACCCCTAATCCGCCTCACTAACCCTATCATAAATAGTATTAACCCCTAATCTGCCCTCCCTAACATCGCCGACACCTAACTTCAATTATTAACCCCTAATCTGACGACCGGAGCTCACCGCTATTCTAATAAATTGATTAACCCCTAAAGCTAAGTCTAACCCTAACACTAACACCCCCCTAACTTAAATATAATTTACATCTAACGAAATAAATTAACTCTTATTAAATAAATTATTCCTATTTAAAGCTAAATACTTACCTGTAAAATAAATCCTAATATAGCTACAATATAAATTATAATTATATTATAGCTATTTTAGGATTAATATTTATTTTACAGGCAACTTGGTATTTATTTTAACCAGGTACAATAGCTATTAAATAGTTAAGAACTATTTAATAGCTACCTAGTTAAAATAATAACAAATTTACCTGTAAAATAAATCCTAACCTACGATATAATTAAACCTAACACTACCCTATCAATAAATTAATTAAATAAACTACCTACAATTACCTACAATTAACCTAACACTACACTATCAATAAATTAATTAAACACAATTGCTACAAATAAATACAATTAAATAAACTAGCTAAAGTACAAAAAATAAAAAAGAACTAAGTTACAAAAAATAATAAAATATTTACAAACATAAGAAAAATATTACAACAATTTTAAACTAATTACACCTACTCTAAGCCCCCTAATAAAATAACAAAGCCCCCCAAAATAAAAAATTCCCTACCCTATTCTAAATTTAAAAAGTTACAAGCTCTTTTACCTTACCAGCCCTGAACAGGGCCCTTTGCGGGGCATGCCCCAAGAATTTCAGCTCTTTTGCCTGTAAAAAAAAACATACCATACCCCCCCCAACATTACAACCCACCACCCACATACCCCTAATCTAACCCAAACCCCCCTTAAATAAACCTAACACTAAGCCCCTGAAGATCTTCCTACCTTGTCTTCACCATACCAGGTTCACCGATCCGTCCTGGCTCCAACATCTTCATCCAACCCAAGCGGGGGTTGGCGATCCATCATCCGGTGCTGAAGAGGTCCAGAAGAGGCTCCAAAGTCTTCCTCCTATCCGGCAAGAAGAGGACATCCGGACTGGCAAACATCTTCTACAAGCGGCATCTTCAATCTTCTTCCATCCGGTGCGGAGCGGGTCCATCTTGAAGCAGGCGACGCGGATCCATCCTCTTCTTCCGTTGTCTCCCGACGAATGACGGTTCCTTTAAGGGACGTCATCCAAGATGGCGTCCCTCGAATTCCGATTGGCTGATAGGATTCTATCAGCCAATCGGAATTAAGGTAGGAATTTTCTGATTGGCTGATGGAATCAGCCAATCAGAATCAAGTTCAATCCGATTGGCTGATCCAATCAGCCAATCAGATTGAGCTCGCATTCTATTGGCTGATCGGAACAGCCAATAGAATGCGCTCGGCAGATTAGGGGTTAATAAGTGTAGGCAGGTGTCGGCGACGTTGAGGGGGGCAGATTAGGGGTTAATAAATATAATATAGGGGTCGGCGATGTTAGGGCAGCAGATTAGGGGTACATAGGGATAACGTAGGTTGCGGCGGTTTACGGAGCGGCAGATTAGGGGTTAAAAAAAATATGCAGGGGTCAGCGATAGCGGGGGCGGCAGATTAGGGGTTAATAAGTGTAAGGTTAGGGGTGTTTAGACTCGGGGTACATGTTAGGGTGTTAGGTACAGACGTAGGAAGTGTTTCCCCATAGGAAACAATGGGGCTGCGTTAGGAGCTGAACGCTGCTTTTTTGCAGGTGTTAGGTTTTTTTTCAGCTCAAACAGCCCCATTGTTTCCTATGGGAGAATCGTGCACGAGCACGTTTTTGAGGCCGGCCGCGTCCGTAAGCAACTCTGGTATCGAGAGTTGCATTTGCGGTAAAAATGCTCTACGCTCCTTTTTTGGAGCCTAACGCAGCATTTGTTTAAACTCTCGATACCAGAGTTAAATTTATGGTGCGGCCAGAAAAAAGCCCGCGGAGCGTTAACTGCCCTTTTACCGCCGAACTCCAAATCTAGGCCTATCTGACTTACAAAGCATACTGTTGTTAATTGCTGCCCTACGTAGCAGCCAGCCAGTGCGACCACACATATGTGCATTGCACTTCTTAACATTATTTTAATATTAAAATCTAAAATTTTAAAATATTTTGCTAGTGTGGGACCCCCACTCTCCAGAAATGATAGAGCCACTCATTCCCTATCCTCAGCTTTCCAATCACTAATGGCACTACATGGCTTATATGACACTTGGCGCGCCCTACACCCACAAGATAAGGAATTCACTTTCTACTCTTTCCCTCATAAATCTCACACGCGCATAGATTACTTTTTTGTACATGCTAAATTCCTTGATGAGATTCACTCTACGACCATTTCCCCCATCTCGTGGTCTGACCATGACTCACTTCATATGCACATAGGCCCACATACCCGCCCACCCCCTTCTACATGGCGCTTACAGGACTGGACTCTTACGGACCCGCACCTTAAGACTGCCCTACAGAATATAATCACAGATTACATCTCCCTTAATGACAATAATCAGACCTCAGCCCAAAACCGGTGGGCTGCCCTGAAGGCAGTGGTGAGGGGCCATCTTATTCAATTTGAATGGGAGGCGTGCGCAAAAAGCAAGGCCACCTTGGCCTCTCTCAATATCCAGCTTCGCCATCTAAGAGCAGACATTTCTCACACATACTCTCCGTCTATCAATGACAAAATCTTAGAAACAACGAAACAAATCCAAACTCTTGAACTCAAAAAAACCCAATCCATGTTAGAGAAGTATAGAAGAATTCATTACTATTTCGGTAACAAAGCTACCACACTTCTAGCCAACAAACTTAAAAATCGCACAGCTCAAGCCAGAATCATGTCTATACGAACCCCTTTAGGGACTCAGGTCACTGCCCCTCGCGAAATTGGCAATGCCTTCCAACAATACTACTCCGACCTTTACAACATTGAATCCACTTCAGAATCTCCGACCTGTCCAGTCCAGCATATCTCTCAGTTCCTCAGAGCCCTTGACTTCCCCTCATTATCACCCGAGGACTTCTCCCCTCTGGTGTCTCCGTTTACCACACAGGATATCTCAAAAATTATACGCAATTTAAAATTAGGAAAAGCACCTGGCCCAGACGGCTTCACAGCTAGGTTTTACAAAACCTTCCTGCCTCAGATCGCTCCTCTCCTCACTAAGTTCTTCCAGGAGATATTCTCAGGAACCCCTTTTGCGGCGGAATTCCTAGAAGCTGTTATAGTTACCATTTTAAAAACTGGTAAACCACCTGATCTCTGCAGCAGCTATCGGCCGATCTCACTGATCAACACAGATACAAAAATATATGCCAAGCTCCTTGCTAATAGGGCTGCAAGAGTGATCCCCTCCCTTGTAGCGAGAGACCAGGTTGGATTTATCCCGAACAGAGAGGGCGTTGACGCAACCAGGCGAATCTTGGATGTCCTCCATCTGGCAGATTGCCGAAAGGTCCCCTTCCTGGCCCTGTCACTAGACGCAGAAAAAGCGTTTGACAGGGTCAGGTGGGAGTTTTTATGGGAGGCCATGTCCGTTTTTGGCTTTCCTCCCTCTTTTATAGGTGCCGTCCAAACCCTTTATGATCGTCCAACAGCCATCGTTCGTGGGGCAGGGTTCCAGTCCCCCAAATTTACCATCGCAAATGGTACTAGACAGGGCTGTCCCCTCTCCCCATTATTGTTTGCCCTCACCATAGAACCCCTAGCTCAATCTATTAGAATAGACCCTCAGACTACAGGATTGGCCATAGGATCGCATGTCCATAAAGTCTCCCTCTATGCGGATGACATCACTCTTTTCCTCACCTCACCTGACACTTCTCTCCCTGCAGTCTTCGCTATTCTCGAGAAGTTCGGCTCACTATGTTTCTATAAACTCAATGTAACCAAAACCGAGGCCCTCCCCTTAAACATTTCTCCACAAATTCTTTCCTCGCTACAGTCCACTTATCATTTTCAATGGAAATCTTCCTCGCTTAAGATCTTAGGAGTCCATCTTAGCCCTGACCCTCTGACCACCATATCCCAGAATTATACAGATAGACTCCCGGAGTTTGGGAAACTTCTTGATTCGTGGGAGTTCCGGGAGATCTCTTGGACGGGCCGCATTGCTGCGGTAAAGATGTCCTTTCTTCCTAAGCTTACTTATCTTTTTAGGTCTATCCCCTACAACATTCCGAGAGCACTTCTTAACAGATTCCAAAGTCTAATCACTTCATATGTATGGAGAGACCGCCGACCCAGGACATCAGGTCGCACACTTGAAAAGCTGACCTTACAGGGAGGCCTTGCTCTTCCGAATGTGATCTCATATTACAATGCTGCAAGACTCTCACACATCCTTCGTTGGAATGATCCGGAGAGAAATCTTGCTTGGTATTCTCTAGAATCATCACTACTGCCTCCGGGTATAACCCTCTTGGACATAATCTGGATTCCCCCCCACCATAGACGAGACGTGGACAAACTACACCCTATCTTTGGACACTCCCTGCAATTCTGGGATCAGATCAGACATCACCCAGACATATCCCCTCATCCCTCCCCCGCCATGACAATCCCTGCTGCTCTCTACTGCCTCCCAGACTCCCACCATGACCTATGGCCACAGGCGCACACATTACAGATCTCTGACCTCTATGAGGAAGACACTTGGCTCTCACACCCAGCAATGTGCATTAAATTTCGACTCCCACCCAAGCTCTATTTTGAGGGTTTCCGCCTGAGTACCCGCTTACGTACATGGGGTTTCCCCAAACAAACACTACGTCCATTAACTGTTTGGGAGAGAGCATGGCGGGGAGCTCATGCTCTCCGACATCTCCTGTCCCTTCACTACAATATACTTATTAATCCGACTCCCTTGCACAAAATCTCACAACATCAGGCCTGGGAAAGAGAAATTGGTCTCACTTTCACTATAGAGAACTGGCACGCCAGAATCAAAATAACCAAAAAGATCCTCCATTGTGCCACACTATGGGAACTACATTATAAGATCCTGGTCCGCTGGCACCTGGTGCCAACCGTCCTACACAAGATCTATCACTCACAATCCCCAGAGTGCTGGAGAGGGTGTAAGATGCTAGGCTCCCCACTCCACATATGGTGGACATGCCCAGTAATCCAGCCATTATGGCAAAAAGTGTTTGCACTTCTCCGGGCACTCGGTCTTACCCCCCCATTCACCCCGGAAGTCACCCTCTTACACATGCAGATGCCCAATCTCACTCCCTCTGGGGAAGCTCTCACGATATATCTCCTCATGGCCACAAAACTAACCCTGGCTAGGGCTTGGAGGGAAGAGAGGCCGCCAACCCTCTCCCAAGTAATTGCTTGTACACATTACATCGGCCAAATGGAACAATACTCGTATAGAGTACTTGACAACACTAGTACTTATCATGAAATTTGGCTGCCATGGCTCACGAGGTTCCCTAACTGGTCCACAAACCCTCAGACATATTAATCAATCTCCACTCCCTTATACCTTCCTCCCCCCCCCCCTTTTTTTTTTTTTTTCTTTCTCACCCTTCTTTTCTGCCTCACATAAATTTAAGCGTCCCTGATCTTAACGAAATTAAGTACCAAAATTACCTTAAACTACAGACTCAACATCAAAATCCACATATACAACACGTTCTTATCAGAAAAGAGACCCATTTAATGCATAGACCTACTCTCACTCTCATTTTCACCCATCATTACCTATCTTAGCTTAAGAGTGTTTAATCTTTAAACCCCAAATGTATATCTCAATGACATATCTATGTTCCTTTAATTTTGTATTCGCAAGCAATATTGTTGTTCATTAAGTTGTCTCAATAAAAAAGTTTATAAAAAAAAAAAAAATATTTTGCTAGTGTAATCTAACTTAATTTTCTATCAGGCCTGTGTTTTTTTCACTTACACAGCATACTGTGTTAAATTTCTGCCCTACCTACCATCCACGACTCATATCTGCCAGCCTGTGTGCCAGGCCAAACTAGCCAATTAGTGGCACCAATCATAATTCTTGTAACAGTATATAAAAAAATAAAAATCATAATTTTTTGGACTGCAAATATTCAGTCTCCTAGTGTCCTTGAATTGCATTTACCTCCTGCCTGCCAGCCTTTTGTGCAAGGCTGTCTTGCCAACTATTTACACCAATCCTAATTGTTGTCACAGTATAGTTACTAATTAAAATTAAAAAAAAATTTGATTGTTGATCTTAATCCTCAGTTTGCTCGTGCCCTAGAATTGCATTTTTCTACTGCCTTCCAAACCTGTGTGCCAGGCCTACTTGAAAAATATTTACACCAATCATATTTGTTGTCACAGTATTCTTATTAATTAAAAATTAAAATTTTGGGTAATATTTGTGGCGAATCCTCAGTTTGCTGGTGCCAGTGAATTGCACTTTCCTCCTGCCTTGCAGCCTGCTGTGTGCCAGGCCCACTTAGCCAATTATTGCCAGTAATCCTATTTCTTTTAACAGTATTGCAAAAATTGTCAATCATAACTGTTTTTGACTGTCAGTATTCAGTCTCCTAGTGTCCTTGAATTGCATTTACCTCCTGCCTGCCAGCCTTTTGTGCCAGGCTGTCTTGCCAACTATTTACACCAATCCTAATTGTTGTCACAGTATAGTTACTAATTAAAATTAAAAAATATTTGATTGTTGATCTTAATCCTCAGTTTGCTCGTGCCCTACAATTGCACTTTTCCACTGCCTTCCAAGCCTGTGTGCCAGGCCTACTTGAAAAATATTTACACCAATCATATTTGTTGTCACAGTATTCTTAGTAATTAAAAATTAAAATTTTGGTTAATATTTGTTGGGAATCCTCAGTTTGCTGGTGCCAGTGAATTGCACTTTCCTCCTGCTTTGCAGCCTGCTGTGTGCCAGGCCCACCTAGCCAATTATTGCCAGCAATCATATTTCTTTTAACAGTATTGCAAAAATTGTCATTCATCACTGTTTTGACTGTCAGTATTCAGTCTCCTAGTGTCCTTGAATTGCATTTACCTCTTGCCTGCCAGCTTTTTGTGCCAGGCCGTCTTGCCAACTTTTTACACCAATCCTAATTGTTGTCACAGTATAGTTACTAATTAAAATTACAAAATTCTTGATTGTTGATCTTAATCCTCAATTTGCTCGTGCCCTAGAATTGCACTTTTCTCCTGCCTTCCAAGCCTGTGTGCCAGGCCTACTTGAAAAGTATTTACACCAATCATATTTGTTGTCACAGTATTCTTAGCAATTAAAAATTAAAATTTTGGGTAATATTTGTGGCGAATCCTCAGTTTGCTGGTGCCAGTGAATTGCACTTTCCTCCTGCCTTGCAGCCTGCTGTGTGCCAGGCCCACCTAGCCAATTATTGCCAGTAATCCTATTTCTTTTAACAGTATTGCAAAAATTGTCAATCATCACTGTTTTTGACTGTCAGTATTCAGTCTCCTAGTGTCCTTGAATTGCATTTACCTCCTGCCTGCCAGCCTTTTGTGCCAGGCCGTCTTGCCAACTAATTACACCAATCCTAATTGTTGTCACAGTATAGTTACTAATTAAAATTAAAAAAATCTTGATTGTTGATCTTAATCCTCAGTTTGCTCGTGCCCTAGAATTGCACTTTTCTCCTGCCTTCCAAGCCTGTGTGCCAGGCCTACTTGAAAAATATTTACACCAATCATATTTGTTGTCACAGTATTCTTAGGAATTAAAAATTAAAATTTGGGGTAATATTTGTGGCGAATCCTCAGTTTGCTGGTGCCAGTGAATTGCACTTTCCTCCTGCCTTGCAGCCTGCTTTGTGCCAGATCCACCTAGCCAATTATTGCCAGCAATCCTATTTCTTTTAACAGTATTGCAAAAATTGTCAATCATCACTGTTTTGACTGTCAGTATTCAGTCTCCTAGTGTCCTTGAATTGCATTTACCTCCTGCCTGCCAGCCTTTTGTGCCAGGCTGTCTTGCCAACTATTTACACCAATCCTAATTGCTGTCACAGTATAGTTACTAATTAAAATTAAAAAATATTTGATTGTTGATCTTAATCCTCAGTTTGCTATTGCCCTACAATTGCACTTTTCTACTGCCTTCCAAGCCTGTGTGCCAGGCCTACTTGAAACATATTTACACCAATCATATTTGTTGTCACAGTATTCTTAGTAATTAAAAATTAAAATTTTGGTTAATATTTGTTGGGAATCCTTGGTGCCAGTGAATTGCACTTTCCTCCGGCCTTGCAGCCTGCTGTGTGCCAGGCCCACCTAGCCAATTATTGGCAGCAATCATATTTCTTTTAACAGTATTGCAAAAATTGTCATTCATCACTGTTTTGACTGTCAGTATTCAGTCTCCTAGTGTCCTTGAATTGCATTTACCTCTTGCCTGCCAGCCTTTTGTGCTAGGCCGTCTTGCCAACTATTTACACCAATCCAAATTGTTGTCACAGTATAGTTACTAATTAAAATTACAAAATTCTTGATTGTTGATCTTAATCCTCAGTTTGCTCGTGCCCTAGAATTGCACTTTTCTCCTGCCTTCCAAGCCTGTGTGCCAGGCCTACTTGAAAAATATTTACACCAATCATATTTGTTGTCACAGTATTCTTAGTAATTAAAAATTAAAATTTTGGTTAATATTTGTTGGGAATCCTCAGTTTGCTGGTGCCAGTGAATTGCACTTTCCTCCTGCCTTGCAGCCTGCTGTGTGCCAGGCCCACCTAGCCAATTATTGCCAGTAATCCTATTTCTTTTAACAGTATTGCAAAAATTGTCAATCATCACTGTTTTTGACTGTCAGTATTCAGTCTCCTAGTGTCCTTGAATTGCATTTACCTCCTGCCTGCCAGCCTTTTGTGCCAGGCCGTCTTGCCAACTAATTACACCAATCCTAATTGTTGTCACAGTATAGTTACTAATTAAAATTAAAAAATTCTTGATTGTTGATCTTAATCCTCAGGTTGCTCGTGCCCTAGAATTGCACTTTTCTCCTGCCTTCCAAGCCTGTGTGCCAGGCCTACTTGAAAAATATTTACACCAATCATATTTGTTGTCACCTCTGTACTGTACTATAGGATTAAACCATAGTAGCAGTATACATCTGTATAGTGCTATTGGTTTTTACCCTTACTGCAGCATACCACAGTACTGTACTATAGGTTTAAAGATTATTACTATGGTATTCCTCAGTACTGTATTATAGGTTTATACCATAACTGCAGTATACCTCAGTACTGTACTATAAATTTAAACCATTACTGCAGTATACCTTAGTTCTTCACTATAGGTATATACTTTACTGAAGTATACCTCAATACAGTACTATTGGATTATACCGTAACTGCAGTATACCTCAATACAGTACTATAGATTTAAACCATTACTGCAGTATACCTTAGTTCTTCACTATAGGTATATACTTTACTGAAGTATACCTCAATACAGTACTACTGGATTATACCGTAACTGCAGTATACCTCAGTACAGTACTATTGGTTTATACCGTAACTACAGTATACCTCAGTACTGTATTATAGGTTTAAACCATTACTGCAATATACCTCAGTGCTGTACAACAGGTTTATACCATTACTGCAGTATACCTCAGTACTGTACTATAAGTTTTTTACAGTTACTGCAGTATATCTCAGTACTGTACTTTAGGTTTATACCATAACTGCAGTATACCTCAGTACTCTACTAAAGGTTTAAACAGGTGATGTAGTATACCTCAGAACTTTACTATAGGTTTATACTGTTACTGCAGTATACCTCAGTACTCTACTATAGGTTTAAACCGTTGATGTAGTATACCTCAGAACTGTACTATAGGTTTATACCATTACTGCAGTATACCTCAGTACTGTACTAAAGGTTTATACCATTGCAGCAGTATACCTAAGTACTGTACTATAGGTTTATACCATTACTGCAGTATACCTCAGTACTATACTATATGTTTATACCATTACTGGAATATACCTCTGTACTGTATTATATGATTAAACCATAGTAGCAGTAAACATCTTTATAGTACTATTGTTTTTTTACCGTTACTGCAGCATACCACAGTACTGTACTATAGGTTTATAGATCATTATTGTGGTATTCCTCAGTACTGTATTATAGGTTTATACCATTACTGCAGTATACCTCAGTACTGTACTATATAATTAAACCATTACTGCAGTATACCTTAGTTCTTCACTATAGGTTTTTTACCGTTACTGAAGTAGACCTCAGTACAGTACTATTGGATAATACCAAAACTGCAGTATACCTCAGTACAGTTCTATTGGTTTATACTGTTACTGCAGTATACCTCAGTACTGTACTATAGGTTTAAACCATTACTGCTATATACCTCAGTGCTGTACAATAGGTTTGTACCGTTACTGCAGTATACCTCAGTGCTGTACAACAGGTTTGTACCATTACTGCATGATACCTCAGTACTGTACTATAAGGTTTTTACAGTAACTGCAGTATACCTCAGTACTCTATTATATGTTTAAACCAGTGCTGCAGTATACCTTAGTACTCTATTATATGTTTAAACCAGTGCTGCAGTATACCTAAGAACTTTACAATTGGTTTATACCATTACTGCAGTATACCTCAGTGCTGTACAACAGGTTTATACTGTTACTGCAGTATACCTCAATACTGTACTATAGGTTTTTACTGTATCTGCAAAATACCTCAGTACTGTACAATTAGTTTATACCATAACTACAGTATACCTCAGTACTGTATTATAGGTTTAAACCATTACTGCAATATACGTCAGTGCTGTACAACAGGTTTATACCATTACTGCAGTATACCTCAGTACTGTACTATACGCTTAAACAGATGATGTAGTATACCTCAGAGCTGTACTATAGGTTTACAGCATTAATGCAGTATACCTCAGTACTGTACTATAGGTTTATACCATTGCAGCAGTATACCTCAGTACTGTACTATAGGTTTATACCGTTACTGCAGTATACCTCAGTACTGTACTATAGGTTTATACCGTTACTGCAGTATACCTCAGTACTGTATTATAAGATCGTATATCATTAATATAGTATACCGCAGTACTGTATTATAGGTTTATACCGTTACTGTAGTATACTGCAGTACTGTACTATAAGTTTATATTGTTACTGCAGTATACCTCAGTACTGTTCTATAAGTTTATATTGTTACTGCAGTATACCTCAGTACTGTATTATAGGTTTAAACCATTACTGCAATATACGTCAGTGCTGTACAACAGGTTTATACCATTACTGCAGTATACCTCAGTACTGTACTATACACTTAAACAGATGATGTAGTATACCTCAGAGCTGTACTATAGGTTTACAGCATTAATGCAGTATACCTCAGTACTGTACTATAGGTTTATACCATTGCAGCAGTATACCACAGTACTGTACTATCGGTTTATACCGTTACTGCAGTATACCTCAGTACTGTACTATATGTTTATACCGTTACTGCAGTATACCTCAGTACTGTATTATAAGATCATATATCATTAATATAGTATACCGCAGTACTGTATTATAGGTTTATACTGTTACTGTAGTATACTGCAGTACTGTACTATAAGTTTATATTGTTACTGCAGTATACCTCAGTACTGTACTAAAGGTTTATACCGTTACTGCAGTATACCTCAGTACTGTACTATAGGTTTATACCATTACTGCAGTATACCTCAGTAAGATAAGATTAGTTTATACTGTTATTGCAGTATACCTCAGTAATGTACTAAAGGTTTATACCGTTACTGCAGTATACCTCAGTACTATATTATAGGTTTATACCATTACTGCAGTATACCTCACAGCGAACATAGCTTGTTCGCGTTCGCGTTTGTGGGCGAACACATGGCGATGTTCGATCCGCCCCTATGTGTCATCATTGAGGAAACTTTGACCCTTTATGTCACAGCCGTCTGAAACATTAGAGCCAATCAACATCAGACACTCCCTCACAGACCCTCCCAGCTACTCGGAATCCGCCATTTTAGACTCATAACGACCTTGCTTTCTTAATGAGAGGACATGTTGTGTTTTTGCTCCTGACATTAATAGGAAAAACATAGCTAGGCTAGTGTTTTTACAGTCCAGAAGGACTCCACTCATCTCTGCTGCAAGCACAGCACCCCAAAAAGCCCTTTTTAGGGCTATATTTCGTGCCGTTTTTTTTTTTTTTTCGTTTTTTTTTTTTATTAGCATTTGCCTGGCTTTCAGAATGTGTGTTTAAGGCTCACAGAATATGCTGCTGTGATTACTGCCACCATTGATATCTCCCTAACAACATTAGTTTAAATTTAACTAACCAAAAAATTTAATTATTTTGCTAGTGTAATTTTTCACACAGCATATACTCTGGTTCATTGCTCTGTGCCAGCCACCAGTGTTAATATCCGTTTATAACATTATTTTATATTTAAAAAAACAAACAAAAAAAAAAAATATTTTGCTAGTGTAATCTAATTACAGGCCTGTGTCTGTCAGGCTCACTCAGCATTAATATACCTCATTTTTTTTTCAGTCTTTTGTTTTATTGGTCTGTGCCAGGCATCCACCCAGCACTCATATCTTCTTCACCTTAATTTAAATTTAAAAAAATAAATTTTTAAATTTGTTTGATAGTATAATCTAATCTAATTTTCTATCAGGCCTGTGTGTTTTGCTGACATACAGAGCCTACTGTGTTTACTTGCTGCCCTCCCTAGTCTATGAGCCACGACTCATATGTGTTTAACCTTTTTTTTAATTTCCCCCCCCCCCCAAAAAAAATAATTTAAATCATTTTTATAGTTTAATCTAATAGTATTTTCTATCAGGCGTGTGTGTATCTGACTTACAGAGCCTACTGTTTTTAATAGCTGCCCTTCCAAGGCTAGACAGCCACGACTCATATTTATGTGCTTAACCTTTATCTTTAAATTGCCAAAAAAAAGTCTTTAAATCATTATGCTAGTGTAATCTAATTTTATTTTCTATCAGGCCTGTGTCTAACTGTCTATCTGACTTACAAAGCATACTGTTGTTAATTGCTGCCCTACGTAGCAGCCAGCCAGTGCGACCACTCATATGTGCATTGCACTTCTTAACATTATTTTAATATTAAAATCTAAAATTTTAAAATATTTTGCTAGTGTAATCTAACTTAATTTTCTATCAGGCCTGTGTTTTTTTCACTTACTCAGCATACTGTGTTAAATTGCTGCCCTACTTACCATCCACGACTCATATCTGCCAGCCTGTGTGCCAGGCCAAACTAGCCAATTAGTGGCACAAATCATAATTCTTGTAACAGTATATAAAAAAATAAAAATCATAATTTTTTGGACTGCAAATATTCAGTCTCCTAGTGTCCTTGAATTGCATTTACCTCCTGCCTGCCAGCCTTTTGTGCCAGGCTGTCTTGCCAACTATTTACACCAATCCTAAATGTTGTCACAGTAAAGTTACTAATTAAAATTAAAAAATATTTGATTGTTGATCTTAATCCTCAGTTTGCTCGTGCCCTAGAATTGCACTTTTCTACTGCCTTCCAAGCCTGTGTGCCAGGCCTACTTGAAAAATATTTACACCAATCATATTTGTTGTCACAGTATTCTTATTAATTAAAAATTAAAATTTTGGGTAATATTTGTGGCGAATCCTCAGTTTGCTGGTGCCAGTGAATTGCACTTTCCTCCTGCCTTGCAACCTGCTGTGTGCCAGGCCCACCTAGCCAATTATTGCCAGCAATCCTATTTCTTTTAACAGTATTGCCAAAATGGTCAATCATCACTGTTTTGACTGTCAGTAATCAGTCTCCTAGTGTCCTTGAATTGCATCTACCTCTTGCCTGCCAGCCTTTTGTGCCAGTCCGTCTTGCCAACTATTTACACCAATCCTAATTGTTGTCACAGTATAGTTACTAAATAAAATTAAAAAATTCTTGATTGTTGATCTTAATCCTCAGTTTGCTCATGCCCTAGAATTGCACTTTTCTACTGCCTTCCAAGCCTGTGTGCCAGGCCTACTTGAAAAATATTTACACCAATCATATTTGTTGTCACAGTATTCTTATTAATTAAAAATTTTAATTTTGGGTAATATTTGTGGCGAATCCTCAGTTTGCTGGTGCCAGTGAATTGCACTTTCCTCCTGCCTTGCAACCTGCTGTGTGCCAGGCCCACCTAGCCAATTATTGCCAGCAATCCTATTTCTTTTAACAGTATTGCCAAAATGGTCAATCATCACTGTTTTGGCTTTCAGTAATCAGTCTCCTAGTGTCCTTGAATTGCATCTACCTCTTGCCTGCCAGCCTTTTGTGCCAGTCTGTCTTGCCATCTATTTACACCAATCCTAATTGTTGTCACAGTATAGTTACTAAATAAAATTAAAAAAATCTTGATTGTTGATCTTAATCCTCAGTTTGCTCATGCCCTAGAATTGCACTTTTCTACTGCCTTCCAAGCCTGTGTGCCAGGCCTACTTGAAAAATATTTACACCAATCATATTTGTTGTCACAGTATTCTTATTAATTAAAAATTAAAATTTTGGGTAATATTTGTGGCGAATCCTCAGTTTGCTGGTGCCAGTGAATTGCACTTTCCTCCTGCCTTGCAGCCTGCTTTGTGCCAGGCCCACCTAGCCAATTATTGCCAGTAATCCTATTTCTTTTAACAGTATTGCAAAAATTGTCAATCATCACTGTTTTTGACTGTCAGTATTCAGTCTCCTAGTGTCCTTGAATTGCATTTACCTCCTGCCTGCCAGCCTTTTGTGCCAGGCCGTCTTGCCAACTAATTACACCAATCCTAATTGTTGTCACAGTATAGTTACTAATTAAAATTACAAAATTCTTGATTGTTGATCTTAATCCTCAGTTTGCTCGTGCCCTAGAATTGCACTTTTCTCCTGCCTTCCAAGCCTGTGTGCCAGGCCTACTTGAAAAATATTTACACCAAACATATTTGTTGTCACAGTATTCTTAGTAATTGAAAATTAAAATGTTGGGTAATATTTGTGGCGAATCCTCAGTTTGCTGGTGCCAGTGAATTGCACTTTCCTCCTGCCTTGCAGCCTGCTGTGTGCCAGGCCCACCTAGCCAATTATTGCCAGCAATCCTATTTCTTTTAACAGTATTGCAAAAATGGTCAATCATCACTGTTTTGACTGTCAGTATTCAGTCTTCTAGTGTCCTTGAATTGCATTTACCTCCTGCCTGCCAGCCTTTTGTGCCAGGCTGTCTTGCCAACTATTTACACCAATCCTAATTGTTGTCACAGTATAGTTACTAATTAAAATTAAAAAATATTTGATTGTTGATCTTAATCCTCAGTTTGCTCGTGCCCTACAATTGCACTTTTTCACTGCCTTCCAAGCCTGTGTGCCAGGCCTACTTGAAAAATATTTACATCAATCATATTTGTTGTCACAGTATTCTTGGTAATTAAAAATTAAAATGTTGGGTAATATTTGTGGCGAATCCTCAGTTTGCTGGTGCCAGTGAATTGCACTTTCCTCCTGCTTTGCAGCCGGCTGTGTGCCAGGCCCACCTAGCCAATTATTGCCAGCAATCATATTTCTTTTAACAGTATTGCAAAAATTGTCATTCATCACTGTTTTGACTGTCAGTATTCAGTCTCCTAGTGTCCTTGAATTGCATTTACCTCTTGCCTGCCAGCCTTTTGTGCCAGGCCATCTTGCCAACTATTTACACCAATCCTAATTGTTGTCACAGTATAGTTACTAATTAAAATTACAAAATTCTTGATTGTTGATCTTAATTCTCAGTTTGCTCGTGCCCTAGAATTGCACTTTTCTCCTGCCTTCCAAGCCTGTGTGCCAGGCCTACTTGAAAAGTATTTACACCAATCATATTTGTTGTCACAGTATTCTTAGTAATTAAAAATTAAAATTTTGGGTAATATTTGTGGCAAATCCTCAGTTTGCTCGTGCCCTACAATTGCACTTTTTCACTGCCTTCCAAGCCTGTGTGTCAGGCCTACTTGAAAAATATTTACACCAATAATATTTGTTGTCACAGTATTCTTAGTAATTAAAAATTAAAATTTTGGTTAATATATGTTGGGAATCCTCAGTTTGCTGGTGCCAGTGAATTGCACTTTCCTCCTGCCTTGCAGCCTGCTGTGTGCCAGGCCCACCTAGCCAATTATTGCCAGCAATCCTATTTCTTTTAACAGTATTGCAAAAATTGTCAATCATCACTGTTTTGACTGTCAGTATTCAGTCTCCTAGTGTCCTTGAATTGCATTTACCTCCTGCCTGCCAGCCTTTTGTGCCAGGCTGTCTTGCCAACTATTTACACCAATCCTAATTGTTGTCACAGTATAGTTACTAATTAAAATTAAAAAATATTTGATTGTTGATCTTAATCCTCAGTTTGCTCGTGCCCTACAATTGCACTTTTCTACTGCCTTCCAAGCCTGTGTGCCAGGCCTACTTGAAAAATATTTACACCAATCATATTTGTTGTCACAGTATTCTTAGTAATTAAAAATTAAAATTTTGGTTAATATTTGTTGGGAATGCTCAGTTTGCTGGTGCCAGTGAATTGCACTTTCCTCCTGCCTTGCAGCCTGCTGTGTGCCAGGCCCACCTAGCCAATTATTGCCAGCAATCATATTTCTGTTTTGACTGTCAGTATTCAGTCTCCTAATGTCCTTGAATTGCATTTACCTCCTGCCTGCCAGCCTTTTGTGCCAGGCCGTCTTGCCAACTATTTACACCAATCCTAATTGTTGTCACAGTATAGTTGCTAATTAAAATTAAAAACATTTTGATTGTTGATCTTAGTCCTCAGTTTGCTCGTGCCATTGAATTGCACTTTTCTACTGCCTGCCAGCCTTTGTGCCAGGCCCAACTATCCAATTAGTGCCAGCAATCATATTTCATTTAACAGTATTGCAAAATTTGTCAATCATCACTGTTTTGACTGTCAATCTGCAGTCTACTAGTGCCCTTGAATTGCATTTTCCTCCTGCCTGTGTGCCAGTCCCAACTAGCCAATTAGTGCCACCAATCATATTTATTGTCACAGGATTAGAATTTTTGTTAATCATAACTGTTTTGACTGTGATTCTTCAGTCTCCTAGTGCCATTGAATAGCAGTTTCCTTTCTCCCAGCGTGTGTGCCAGACAGGCCCATTTGCCAACTAGTGCCAAACAATCATAGTTGTTGTCACAGTACTTGCAATATTTAAAAAAATTAACAATTTGTTATTTTTAAAACATCTGTCTTTTTTGTTGTTGTCAGTATCACAGCGTATACTGTGCCCACTTTCACAGTGCCACCACTCAATTGGTGTAATAGTATTGTTAGTGTCCATTTTAAAAAAAATGACAGGCAGAGGCAGGCCACCCCGCAGGATCCGTGGTCGTGGTCGTGGTGCTGTGATTCCTTTAGACCCTACAAATATGCACATTGTTCAGATGCCGGGTGCCAGGGGGGACGCGAAAACTTCTGAGGAGGACCTAGTTGAATGGCTAACACAGGACACCCAATCTTCTTCAGCTTCTGCCGCTAGTCCTCCTAACCTTGACGCACCATCTACATCCAGCTGTGCTTTGGGCAGGTCTCAAGTGATCAGTGCCAATCCCCCGCCTGTCGCCACCACCAACACTAGCACCACAGCCGCTTCACTTGATCTGTCAAAGGAGTTATTGACACATCATTTGGAAGAAATGAGTGATGCGCAACCATCATTGACAGAGGATATAGATAATAGTGATCAGTCTCAGTCAGGCAGCATTACCAACATGGAGGTATGGTGTGATGATGATGTTGTACCCGCTGCTGCTTCCTTTCTTGATGTTTCAGATACAAGTGAAGCGGTTGATGATGATGTGTCGGTGGATGTCACGTGGGTGCCTGCTAGAAGAGAAGAAGAAGAGGGGGAAAGTTCAGATGGGGAGACAGAGAGGAGGAGGATGAGGAGACGATTTTGAAGCATGGGAAGGTCGTCTCAAGGAGATAGTGGCACAGTCAGACAGCATGCATCGTCACCAGGAATCAGCGATACAGCACGCCGATGCCCATCAACGCATGCCCGATGCCCACCAGAATGCCGTCATCGCAGAGCTCAGCAGTGTGGCATTTTTTTGTGTGTCTGCCTCTGACAACAGTGATGCCATTTGCCACCTGTGCCAAAAGAAACTGAGTCCAACACCCACCTAGGTACAACTGCCCATCACAAAGGCCGATGGGAAGAACACATGAGTAGAAGCAGCACACAAAGTGAAAGCCGCCCTCCTCCTCTTGCTCCAGCATCTTCAGCCACGTCAACCAGTGCTGTCCTCCTTGCCCCCTCTCAACCATCCTCCACTCAGTCTCTCTTACGTAGCAGTTCCTGGTCATCTGCCCACAGTCAGGTGTCTGTCAAGGACTTGTTTGAGCGTAAGAAGCCAATTTTTCAAAGTCACCTCCTTGCCCGGTGTCTGACAGCTGGCTTGTCTGAACTCTTAGCCCGCCAGCTTTTACCATACAAGCTGGTGGAGTCTGATGCTTTCAAAAAATTTGTATCTATTGGGACACCGCAGTGGAAGGTACCCGGCAGAAATTTCTTTTCACAAAAGGCAATCCCAAACCTGTACTCTGTTGTGAGAAAGCAAGTTATGGCATGTCTTGCACACAGCGTTGGGGCAAGGGTCCATATGACCACGGATAGCTGGTCTGCAAAGCATGGTCAGGGCAGGTATATCACCTACACTGCGCATTGGGTAAACCTGCTGACTTCTGACAAGCATGGAATGCTTGGCTCTGCAGAAGAGTTGGTGACACCGCCACGACTTACAGGCAGGCCTGCTGCTACCTCCTCTACTCCTCCTAATCCATCCTCTTCCCTAACCTCTTCCTCGGCTGAGTCCTCTTCAACTTCTGCGTCTTGCTCCACATCTATGGCACCCCCCCAGCTACCCAGGTACTATGCTACATCCCTGGTAATGCAGTGTCACGCCGTCTTCGGGTTGACTTGCCTGAAAGCGGACAGTCACACCGCACCAGCACTCCTGACTGCCCTGAACGCACAGGTGGATCAGTGGCTCACTCCGCACCAACTGGAGATTGGCAAGGTTGTTTCTGACAATGGAAGTAATTTGGTGGCGGCATTGAAATTGGGCAAGTTGACACATGTGCCGTGCATGGCACATGTGTGTAATCTAATTGTACAACGATTTGTCCATAATTACCCTGGCTTACAGGACGTCCTGAAGCAGGCCAGGAAGGTGTGTGGCCATTTCAGGCGTTCCTACATGGCCATGGCGCACTTGTCCGATATCCAGCGTCGAAACAACCTGCCAGTGAGGCGCTTGATTTGCGACAGCCCGACACGGTAGAATTCAACACTACTAATGTTTGACCGCCTGCTCCAACAAGAAAAAGCTGTTAATGAGTATTTGTATGACCGGGGTGCTAGGATAGCCTCTGGGGAGCTGGGGATATTTTTGCCAAATTACTGGACGCTCATGCGCAATGCCTGTAGGCTCATGCGTCCTTTTGAGGAGGTGACAAACCTTGTCAGTCGCACCGAAGGCACCATCAGTGACATCATACCATTTGTTTTCTTCCTGGAGCGTGCCCTGCGAAGAGTGCTGGATCAGGCAGTAGATGAGCATGAAGAGGAAGAGGAAGAGTTGTGGTGTCCATCACCCCCACAAACAGCCTTATCAGCATCGCTTGCTGGACCTGTGGCAACGCAGGAAGAGGATTGTGAGGAAGAGGAGTCAGAGAAGGAATGTAGCTTTGAGGAGGAGGAGGAAGACCGAGCACAACAGGCATCCCAGGGTGCTCGTTGTTGTCACCTCTCTGGTACACGTGGTGTTGTACGTGGCTGAGGGGAACAAGATACAATCAGTGAGATCAGTGAGGAGGAGGAATGGGACATAATTAGCTCGGCATCCAACCTTGTTCAAATGGGTTCTTTCATGCTGTCGTGCCTGTTGAGGGACCCTCGTATAAAAAAGCTGAAGGAGAACGACCTGTACTGGGTGTCCACGGTCCTCGACCCCCGGTATAAGCATAAAGTGCCTGAAATGTTACCAAATTCCCGCAAGTTGGAAAGGATGGAGCATTTTAAGAATAAATTAAAACTATGCTTTACACAGCGTATAAGGGTGATGTCACAGCACCACGGGAATGTAACAGGGGAAGAGATGAAATTAATCCTCCTCCTCCCACGACCACAGCAGCAAGGACAGGACGCTTTCCTGACGTCTTGTTAATGGAGGACATGCGTACCTTTTTAACTCCCATGCACCATCAGAGCCTTTCGGGATCCAGCCTTAGAGAAAGACTCAACTGACAGGTAGCAGACTACCTAGCTTTAACTGCGGATCTCGACACTCTCAGGAGCGATGGACCCCATGACTACTGGGTGTGCAGGCTGGACTTGTGGCCTGAGCTATCCCAATTTGCAATGGAACTTCTGGCCTGCCCCCCTTCAAGTGTCCTGTCCGAAAGGACTTTCAGTGCAGCAGGAGGTTTTGTCACTGAGAAGAGAAGTCGCCTAGGTCAAAAAAGCCTTGACTATCTCACTTTTATAAAAATGAATGAGGGCTGGATCCCGAAGGGACTGACATTGGGCGATACATTTGAATAAAAAAGGCCTGATGACGAGATGAGCTGGCTTGGGCTACAACTGGTACACAGGCTGGCCTTTTTTTTTTTTTTATAAAGCCGGAGGACTTGCTTGACTTATCTGCCAACAACTAGTGTTCAAGCCACAAGCTTTTAGGGGACTTTATAAATGTTTTACAAACATCAATTTTTCTGGCCGCTGCTACAGCAGTTGCTACAACAATACCCCAATTTTTCAGTCATTTGTACATTCTGAATTTTTCTGGCCTCTGCTGCAGCTCTGTGGGTACAAAACTCAAATAAAAAAAATAAGGCACATAACACTAGTGATTAAACTGTTACGAATTGTACAACTTAGCACACCACTCATATCTGGTGGACCATTAAATTGAACGCAAAATGCCACAAATTTGAAAGAGTAGGACCGACCAAGCATCTTTATCCGTCTCTTGGTTGCTCTAAATTATCTCCGTGTTCCATCTATGCTATACCTGTACTCTATTGTGCAAAAGGGTGGCATATGTGGTGTTTCATGCTGTTGTGCCTGTTGCGGGTCGTAGCCCATGGTATAAAAAGGCTGAAGGAGAACGACCTGTAATGGGTGCCCCATCAAATTTTTAGAAAAACGTTCCTGGTTCCTCTCAATTATCTCGGGGTTTCTAAAATGGATGCCATACCTGTACTCGCTTGTGCAAAAGGATGGCATATGTGGTGTTGTTTCCTGCAGTTGTTTCTGTTGAGGGTGCTGGACCCTCTTATAAAAAAGCTGAAGGAGAACGACCTGGAGTGGGAGTCCAAGCATGGTTTTTGGGGGCTATTTCACTTTTCCAAACAATTATCTGTGGGTTTCTAAAATCAATGCCGTACCAGTACTCTATTGTTCAAAAGTATGCCATATGTTCTCTTTCCTGCTGGTATTTTGTTTGAGGGTTCTGGACCCTCTTATAAAAAGGCCTAAGGAGAAAGAGGTGTACTGGGTGTCCACTCATTTTTTTTTCTATTTCACATTTGACCAAAATTATCTCTGGGTTTGTAAAATTAATGCTGTACCTGTACTCTATTGTTCAAAAGGATGCCATACGTCCTCTTTCCTGCTGGTGTTTTTTTTGAGGGTCCTGGACCCTCTTATCAAAAGGCCTAAGGAGAAAGAAGTGTACTGGGTGTCCATCGAATCATTTTTTTTTAATCAAATTTCCATTTGCAACAAATTATCTCTGGGTTTCTAAAATCAATGCCTTTCCTGTACTCTATTGTTCAAAAGGATGCCATACGTCCTCTTTCCTGATGGTGTTTTTTTTTGAGGGTCTTGGACCCTCTTATAAAAAGGCCTAAGGAGAAAGAGGTGTACTGGGTGTCCACTAATTTTTTTTTTCTATTTAACAATTGACCAAAATGATCTCTGGGTTTGTAAAATCAATGCTGTACTTGTACTCTATTGTTCAAAAGGATGCCATACGTCCTCTTTCCTGCTGGTTTTTTTTGAGGGTCCAGGACCCTCTTATAAAAAGGCCTAAGGAGAAAGAAGTGCACTGGGTGTCCATCGAATCATTTTTTGATTCAAATTTCCATTTGCAAAAAATTATCTCTGGGTTTCTAAAATCAATGCCTTTCCTGTACTCTATTGTTCAAAAGGATGCCATATGTCCTCTTTCCTGCTGGTGTTTTGTTTGAGGGTCCTGGACCCTCTTATAAAATGGCCTAAGGAGTAAGAATTGTACTGGGTGTCCATCAAATCATTTTTTTGATTCAAATCCCCGGTTGCAACAAATTATCTCGGGGTTTCTAAAATCAATGCCTTTCCTATAATCTTTTTTTCAAAAGGATGCCATATGTCCTCTTTCCTTCTTCTGGTTTTGTTGAGTGTCCTGGAGCCTCTGCTAAAAAGGCCTAAGGATAAATAAGTGTACTGGGTGTCTATTCAATGTTTTTTTTAGATTTCCCGGTTGTAACAAATTATCTCTGTGTATCTAAAATCAATGCCTTTCCTGTAATCTATTTTTCAAAAGGATGCAATATGTCCTCTTTCATGCTGTTGTTTCTGTTGAGGCTCCGGGACCCTCTTATAAAAAGGCCTACGGATAAAGAAGTGTACTGGGTGTCCAATCAATGTTTTTTTCTATTTCCAGGGTCATATAAATGATCTCTGTGTTTCTAAAATCAATGCCTTTCCTGTAATCTAATTTACAAAAGTATGCCATATGTCCTCTTTCCTGCTGCTGGTTTTGGTGAGGGTCCTGGAGCCTCTGCTAAAAAGGCCTAAGGATAAAGAAGTGTACTGGGTGTCTAATCTATGTTTTTTTAGATTTCACGGTTTCAAAAAATTATCCACGTGTTTCTAAAATCAATGCCTTTCCTGTAAACTATTATTCACAAGGATGCCATATGTACTCTTTCATGCTGTTGTTTCTGTTGAGGCTCTGGGAGCATCTTATTAAAAAGGCCTAAGGATAAATAAGTGTACTGGGTGTCTAATCAATGTTTTTTCTATTTCCCGGTTGCAACTAATGATCTCTGTGTTTCTGAAATCAATGCCTTTCCTATAATCTTTTTTTTTAAAAAGGATGCCATATGTCCTCTTTCCTGCTGCTGGTTTTGTTGAGGGTCCTGGAGCCTCTGCTGAGCATAATAAAAAAAAAAAAAAAATTAATTTAACTTGACTTAATAACTGAAGCATGACTTCAGGAGTCAGGTGTGGTCGTAGGTAGTGGTTGTTAGCTGATTCTTTTTAATGCAAATTGCAATTGCCACAGCGTGCATAAAATGTGCGTCACTAGTCACTCTCCAAATCTTACCTTTTTTTTCATTCTGGATTATTTTGGTGACCAACGCCATATTGGAAAGGCAAAATACAGGTCTCCGTACCCGTTGATATAAGGGGTGACTAGTGCTTTTCCTTCTCTTTGTCAATAGTTGTGATTAACGAGTTGTCCAGTTACTATAGAACTGGTTTGATAACCCAGGGTCCTGGGGGGGTATATTGGCGTCAGCTTTGACAATGACAGCACTATCAGGCTAGAGAGGCCTCTCAGTGTCGCGGCTAGCTGTAACGCAGTCAGCTGAGGAACATAGGTAAGCCGATATGAGTAAGGTATCTCCAGGCTTCTCTTGGATAGCCCCAGAAAGTGTGACTATGAATTACAAAAAGAAAATTAAATTAAGGTTGAAAACTAACTCCAAAGTAACTTGTAAGACCTGGAGCTCCTCAAACACACGTCCTACCGCAACAGCTATAGGCTCTGCCACCCACAAATCTTAACTTTTTAATGCCAATTGATATTGCCACAGCTGGAACAACAGTAAATAACATGTGCATCACCACAGTCTCTGATGCTGTTGTCGGATGTATACAAAAACACTGATAAAGTATTCCTTTCGGGGCGCAAAGAGATGGCTACCGGAACACTCCAGGAACTTCACAATAGTCGCTGTCTTGTGTTTCTGGTGATGTTTGAGACATCTGGGTAGTGTACAGGGAGGCCCAAAATCCTCTCCATCTCTGTGCACCACAGGACAGGACGTCCTTGTCATCCATAAGCACATGAAATTGCTGGCATTTTCGTTGCTTCAAGAAGTTCAGCTTTTGTGGTGATAGTACAGAATTAAATAAACTTTGGTTTCCTACCATACTCAAGACAAACTTGTAGTTCAAGCTTCGGACTTGCTGTGGGAAACAGTGGCCTGTCCATACCAGGAAGATGATTTAGACAGAAGTAACGAGCTCTGCTTGCAGGTGACACATGTATATCGTCAATCATCAAAGGGGTTGCGTGCAGAATATGGCTGATGGCCCCTTATTCACATGTTTGTCCAGAGCCACAACATTTGCAAACAGCCAGAAGAAAGGTCGGTTCTCACCAGCCTTAAGTTGAGCTTCATTTACCAAATGCTGATATTCAAAAAATAGACAAACAGTGCCTTAAATAACACATTTGCGATATGGATTCACCAGAGCAAGGTCATTGCAAGTACTAAGTTCCCACGATAACAAAATTAAAATGCCACAACTATGCAATCTTCACCTTCACATTATTATTGTCACACTCCATTGTACTCCTATGCCCAGTTCCCTGCTCTTGTTTTTGTTGAGGGTCCTGGAGCCTCTGCTAAAAAGGCCTATGGATAAAGAAGTGTACTGGGTGTCTGTTCAATGTTTTTTTTAGATTTCCCGGTTGCAACTAATTATCTCTGTGTTTCTAAAATCAATGCCTTTCCTGTAATCGATTATTCAAAAGGATGACATATGTCCTCTTTCATGCTGTTGTTTCGGTTGAGGCTCCGGGACCCTCTTATTAAAAAGACCTGAGGATAAATAAGTGTACTGGGTGTCTAATCAATGTTTTTTTCTATTTCACGGGTCATATAAATGATCTCTGGGATTCTAAAATCAATGCCTTTCCTGTAATCTATTATTTAAAAGGATGACATATCTCCTCTTTCATGCTGTTGTTTCGGTTGAGGCTCCGGGACCCTCTTATTAAAAAGGCCTGAGGATAAATAAGTGTAACAGGTGTGTAATCAATGTTTTTTTCTATTTCACGGGTCATATAAATGATCTCTGGGATTCTAAAATCAATGCCTTTCCTATAATCTATTATTCAAAAGGATGACATATCTCCTCTTTGATGCTGTTGTTTCGGTTGAGGCTCCGGGACCCTCTTATTAAAAAGGCTTGAGGAAAAATAAGTGTACTGGGTGTCTAATCAATGTTTTTTTCTATTTCCCAGTTGCAAATAATGATCTTTGGGTTTCTAAAATCAATGCCTTTCTTGTAATCTATTATTCAAAAGGATGACATATGTCCTCTTTCATGCTGTTGTTTCGGTTGAGGATCCGGGACCCTCTTATTAAAAAGGCCTGAGGAAAAATAAGTGTACTGGGTGTCTAATCAATGTTTTTTTTCTATTTCACGGTTGCAAATAATGATCTCTGGGTTTCTAAAATCAATGCCTTTCCTGTAATCTATTATTCAAAAGGATGACATATGTCCTCTTTCATGCTGTTGTTTCGGTTGAGGCTCCGAGACCCTCTTATTAAAAAGGCCTGAGGAAAAATAAGTGTACTGGGTGTCTAATCAATGTTTTTTTCTATTTCCCGGTTGCAAATAAAGATCTGTGGGTTTCTAAAATCAATGCCTTTCTTGTAATCTATTATTCAAAAGGATGACGTATGTCCTCTTTCATGCTGTTGTTTTGGTTGAGGCTCCAGGACCCTCTTATTAAAAAGGCCTGAGGAAAAATAAGTGTACTGGGTGTCTAATCAATGTTTTTTTTCTATTTCCTGTTTGCAAATAATGATCTGTGGGTTTCTAAAATCAATGCCTTTCTTCTAATCTATTATTCAAAAGGATGACATATCTCCTCTTTCATGCTGTTGTTTCGGTTGAGGCTCCGGAACCCTCTTATTAAAAAGGCCTGAGGAAAAATAAGTGTACTGGGTGTCTAATCAATGTTTTTTTCTATTTCCCGGTTGCAAATAATGATCTGTGGGTTTCTAAAATCAATGCCTTTCTTCTAATCTATTATTCAAAAGGATGACATATCTCCTCTTTCATGCTGTTGTTTCGGTTGAGGCTCCGGGACCCTCTTATTAAAAAGGCCTGAGGAAAAATAAGTGTACTGAGTGTCTAATCAATGTTTTTTTCTATTTCCCGGGTCATATAAATGATCTCTGGGATTCTAAAATCAATGCCTTTCCTGTAATCTATTATTCAAAAGGATGACATATCTCCTCTTTCATGCTGTTTTTTTCGGTTGAGGCTCCGGGACCCTCTTATTAAAAAGGCCTGAGGAAAAATAAGTGTACTGAGTGTCTAATCAATGTTTTTTTCTATTTCCCGGGTCATGTAAATGATCTCTGGGATTCTAAAATCAATGCCTTTCCTGTAATCTATTATTCAAAAGGATGACATATGTCCTCTTTCATGCTGTTGTTTCGGTTGAGGCTCTGGGACCCTCTTATTAAAAAGGCCTGAGGATAAATAAGTGTACTGGGTGTCTAATCAATGTTTTTTTCTTTTTCCCCGGGTCATATAAATGATCTCTGGGATTATAAAGTAAATGCCTTAACTGTAATCAATTGTTCACAAGGATGCCATATGTCCTCTTTCATGCTGTTGTTTCAGTTGAGGCTCCGGGAGCCTCTTATAAAAAGGCCTAAGGATAAAGAAGTGTTCTGGGTGTCCAATCAATGTTTTTTTTTTATTTCACAGTTACAAAAAAATTATCTATGGCTTTGTAAAATCTATGCCTTACCTGTCATCTATTGTTTAAAAGGATGCCATATGTCCTCTTTCCTGCTGTTGTTTTTGTTGGGGGTCCGGAACACTATTCTAAAAAGGCCGAAGGAGAACGACCTGTACTGTACTTGGTGTCCAATCATGTTTTTGTTTTCAATTTCACGGTTCATAATAAATATCACCGTATAACTAAAATCAATGCCATACCTGTACTCTGTTGTTCAAAAGGATGGCATATGTGGTGTTTCATTCTGTTGTGGTTGTTGAGGGTCGTGGCCGTGGGACAGCGTATAAAACGGCTGAAGGAGAACAACCTGTACAGCCTTGCTCCTCTTTTTAGGAAGGCCAGCTCTTTGCATACATGCCCACAGACTCTGTAACGCATGCCTCTTTTAGGGAGAAGTGCAGCCATAATGCAGGGTCAGAACCTCTGCCTGCAACTGTTATACTCGATTTTGCGAAAGGAAGTAACCTTACCATGGTTCCCTGCACGCACGTATTGTTGTTATATTTTTGGTGAGGGTAATCATGATGGCCATGTAGACCACCACCACTGAGAGTCCTGAAAGTAACAGGGATGAGATGAAAGAGCTAAGAATAGTAGAACTTGAAACAACAGAGTTAGCCATGGGTGTTAGTGCAAAACCGCTTGGCTTTTTTTTGGCTTTGGGTGCGGCTATTCATGCAGGCCATATAGAGCTGCCACCATTCGGTGTCGTATCAGCTATTAAACTAATAACAACAGTACTACCAAAATACAGCCAATGAAGTGCCTTAGGAAGACTGAGCCAAGGTTGGATTGTAGTATTTGGTTAGGCTAATCATGATGGCCATGTAGACCACCACCGAGAGTCCTGAAAGTAACAGGGATGATGAGATGAAAGTGTTAAGAATAGTACTACTTGAAACGACAGAGTTAGCTATGGGAGTTAATCAAAGACCGTATTATAGGTTTATACCATTACTGCAGTATAACTCAGTAAGATAAGATTAGTTTATACCGTTACTGTAGAATAACTCAGTACTGTACTTTTGGTATATACACTTAATGCAGCATACCTCAGTACTGTATTATAGGTTAATACCATTACTGCAGTATACCTCAGTACTGTACTATAGGTTTATACCGTTACTGCAGTATACCTCAGTACTGTACTATAGGTTTATACCATTACTGCAGTATACCTCAGTAAGATAAGATTAGTTTATACCGTTACTGTAGTATACCGCAGTACTGTACTAAGTTTATATTGTTACTGCAGTATACCTCAGTACTGTTCTATAAGTTTATATTGTTACTGCAGTATACCTCAGTACTGTATTATAGGTTTAAACCATTACTGCAGTATACCTCAGTGCTGTACAACAGGTTTATACCATTACTGCAGTATACCTCAGTACCGTACTATAAGGTTTTTATAGTTACTGCAGTATATCTCAGTACTGCACTTTAGGTTTATACCATAACTGCAGTATACCTCAGAACTTTACTATAGTTTTAAACTGGTGCTGCAGTTCAATTCAGTACTGAACTATAGGTTTATATTTCATAACTGTAGTATACCTCAGTAATGTACTAGTGGTTTATACCGTTATTGCAGTATACCTTAGTACTATTCTATCGGTTTATACCATTGCTGTAGTATACTTCAGAACCTTACTATAGGTTTATACCGTCATTGCAGTATACCTCAGTACTGTACTATCGGTTTATACCATTGCTGTAGTATACTTCAGAACCTTACTATAGTTTCATACTGTTATTGCAGTATACCTCAGTACTGTACTATCGGTTTATACCATTGCTGTAGTATACTTCAGAACCTTACTATAGGTTTATACCATAACTGCAGTATACCTCAGAACTTTACTATAGGTTTAAACCGATGCTGCAATTTAATTCAGTACTGAACTATAGTTTTATATTTCATAACTGTAGTATACCTTAGTACTGTACTATAGGTATACCGTTACTGCTGTATACCTCAGTACTGTACTAGTGGTTTATACCGTTATTGCAGTATACCTCAGTACTGTACTATTGGTTTATACCATTGCTGTAGTATACTTCAGAACCTTACTATAGGTTTATACCGTTACTGCAGTATACCTCAGAACTGTTAAATAGGTTTATTCTGTTACGGCAGTACACCTCAGTGATTTAATGGTTTATACCATTACTGCAGTATACCTCAGTAATATACTATGGGGTCTATTTAAAAAGCAGCCTATGCTGCCTCCGACCCACTTCGCTTCAGTTCAGGATGAAGCGGAAGTTTGGAAGCAGCGGTTCTAAGACTGCGGCTCCTTAACTCGTCCAACACATCTGAGGTGGTGGACAGCAACCCGCCGATCGAATATGATCGGGGCTGATTGACACTCACTGCTAGCGGCCGATTGGCAGCAAATCTGCAGGGGGTGATATTGCACCAGCAGTTCACCAGAACTGTTGGTGCAATAATAAATGCCGACAGCATATGCGGCCGACATGATCTGCTATATCGGATCATGTCCGTCTGCACATTAATAAATGGACCCCTATAACTTTAGTCTGTTACTGCAGTATACCTCAGTACTGTACTATAATGCATACCTCAGAACTGTACTTTAGGTTTATACCGTTACTGCAGTATACTAGACATGTGCACCGCTAAAAAATTCGGTTCGTTTTCGGTTCGGATCGATTCGGACTTTTAGAATTTCGTTTCGGATCGAATCTGATTCGGCAAAATTTGAATAAATTCTTTTCGGATTTATTCGGATCCGAATAAATTCGTTTCGGATTTATTCGGATTCGGCAGAATTCGGTTCTATTCCGTTCCGAAATTCGGTATGTTTTTACTACACTAACACCCATTTAGTACACTAAGTCACTAACACCCATAAACTACCTATGAACCACTAAACCGAGGCCCCCCCACATCGCAAACCCTATAATAACATTATTTAACCCCTAATCTGCCGATCGGATATCGCCGCCGCCTACATTATAGCTATTAACCCCTAATCTGCTGTCCCTAACACCGCCGACCCCTACATTATAGTTATTAACCCCTAATCTGCCTCCCCCAACGTCGCCGCAATCTAACTACAAGTATTAACCCCTAATCTGCCGACCCGATATCGCCGCCGCCTACATTATAGCTATTAACCCCTAATCTGCTGTCCCTAACACCGCCGACCCCTACATTATAGTTATTAACCCCTAATCTGCCTCCCCCAACGTCGCCGCAATCTAACTACAAGTATTAACCCCTAATCTGCCGACCCGATATCGCCGCCGCCTACATTATAGCTATTAACCCCTAATCTGCTGTCCCTAACACCGCCGACCCCTACATTATAGTTATTAACCCCTAATCTGCCTCCCCCCAACGTCGCCGCAATCTAACTACAAGTATTAACCCCTAATCTGCCGACCGCAAATCGCCGCCACTATAATAAATGTATTAACCCCTAAACCGCCGCACTCCCGCCTCGCAAACACTATAATACATTTTATTAACCCCTAATCTGCCCTCCCTAACATCGCCGCCACCTACCTACAATTATTAACCCCTAATCTCCCGCCCCCATCGTCGCCGCTACTATAATAAGGTTATTAACCCCTAAACCTAAGTCTAACCCTAACCCTAACACCCCCTAACTTAAATATAATTTAAATAAAACGAAATAAGTTTACTATAGTTAAATAAATGAATCCTATTTAAAACTAAAGACTTACCTGTAAAATAAACCCTAAGATAGCTGCAATATAACTAATAGTTACTTTGTAGCTATTTTAGGATTTATTTTTATTTTACAGGCAACTTTGTATTTATTTTAACTAGGTACAATAGTTATTAAATAGTTAATAACTATTTAATAACTACCTAGCTAAAATAAATACAAATTTACCTGTAAAATAAATCCTAACCTAAGTTACACTAACACCTAACACTACACTATCATTAAATTAACTAAATAAATGAATCATATTTAAAACAAAATACTTACCTGTAAAATAAACCCTAATATAGCTGCAATATAACTAATAGTTACATTGTAGCTATTTTAGCATTTATATTTATTTTACAGACAACTTTGTATTTATTTTAACTAGGTACAATAGCTATTAAATAGTTATTAACTATTTAATAGCTACCTAGTTAAAATAAATACAAATTTACCTGTAAAATAAATCCTAACCTAAGTTACAATTAAACCTAACACTACACTGTCATTAAATAAATTAACTACAAGTACCTACAATTATCTACAATTAAATAAACTAAAGTACAAAACCCCCCCACTAAATTACAAAAAAAAACAAACACTAAATTACAAAAAATAAAAAAATATTACAAGAATTTTAAACTAATTACACCTAATCTAAGCCCCCTAATAAAATAACAAAGCCCCCCAAAATAAAAAAAATGCCCTACCCTATACTAAATTACAAAAGTTAACAGCTATATTACCTTACCAGCCCTGAACAGGGCCCTTTGCGGGGCATGCCCCAAAGAAAACAGCTCTTTTGCCTGTAAAAAAAAAAACACAATCCCCCCCCCACATTACAACCCACCACCCACATACCCCTACTCTAACCCAAATCCCCTTAAATAAACCTAACACTACCCCCCTGAAGATCTCCCTACCTTGAGTCGTGTTCACCCAGCCGGGCCGAAGTCTTCATCCGATGGGGCAGAAGAGGACATCCAGACCGGCAGAAGTCTTCATCCAAGCGGGGCAAGAAGAGGTCTTCCATCCATCATACAAGTACCAAAATACAAACAAACACTAAATTACAAAAAATAATAAAATATTACAATAATTTTAAACTAATTACACCTAATCTAAGCCCCCTACTAGCTATTAATATAGCTTCAATATAACTAATAGTTACATTGTAGCTATTTTAGGATTTATATTTATTTTACAGGCAACTTTGTATTTATTTTAACTAGGTACAATAGCTATTAAATAGTTAATAACTATTTAATAACTACCTAGCTAAAATAAATACAAATTTACCTGTAAAATAAATCATAACCTAAGTTACAATTACACCTAACACTACACTATCATTAAATTAACTAAATAAATGAATCCTATATAAAACTAAAGACTTACCTGTAAAATAAACCCTAATATAGCTGCAATATAACTAATAGTTACATTGTAGCTATTTTAGCATTTATATTTATTGTACAGGCAACTTTGTATTTATTTTAACTAGGTACAATAGCTATTAAATAGATATTTACTGTTTAATAGCTACCTAGTTAAAATAATTACAAAATTACCTGTAAAATAAATCCTAACCTAAGTTACAATTAAACCTAACACTACACTATCATTAAATAAATTAACTACAAGTACCTACAATTAAATACAATTAAAAAACTAAACTAAAGTACAACCCCCCCCCCACTAAATTACAAAAAATAAAAAAATATTACAAGAATTTTAAACTAATTACACCTAATCTAAGCCCCCTAATAAAATAACAAAGCCCCCCAAAATAAAAAAAATGCCCTACCCTATACTAAATTACAAAAGTTAACAGCTCTATTACCTTACCAGCCCTGAACAGGGCCTTTTGCGGGGCATGCCCCAAAGAAAACAGCTCTTTTGCCTGTAAAAAAAACACAACCCCCCCCCCCCACATTACAACCCACCACCCACATACCCCTACTCTAACCCAAACCCCCCTTAAATAAACCTAACACTACCCCCCTGAAGATCTCCCTACCTTGAGTCGTGTTCACCCAGCCGGGCCGAAGTCTTCATCCGATGGGGCAGAAGAGGACATCCAGACTGGCAGAAGTCTTCATCCAAGCGGGGCAAGAAGAGGTCTTCCATCCATCAGAAAAGTACAAAAAAACAAACAAACACTAAATTAGCAAAAATAATAAAATATTGCAATAATTTTAAACTAATTACACCTAATCTAAGCCCCCTACTAGCTATTAATATAGCTACAATATAACTAATAGTTACATTGTAGCTATTTTAGGATTTATATTTATTTTACAGGCAACTTTGTATTTATTTTAACTAGGTACAATAGCTATTAAATAGTTAATAACTACCTAGCTAAAATAAATACAAATTTACCTGTAAAATAAACCCTAACCTAAGTTACAATTACACCTAACACTACACTGTCATTAAATTAACTAAATAAATTAATCCTATATAAAACTAAATACTTACCTGTAAAATAAACCCTAATATAGCTACAATATAACTAATAGTTACATTGTAGCTATTTTTAGCATTTATATTTATTTTACAGGCAACTTTGTATTTATTTTAACTAGGTACAATAGCTATTAAATAGTTATTGACTAATTAATAGCTACCTAGTTAAAATAATTACAAAATTACCTGTAAAATAAATCCTAACCTAAGTTACTATTAAACCTAACATTACACTATCATCAAATAAATTAACTACAAGTACCTACAATTAAATACAATGAAATAAACTAAACTAAAGTACAAAAAAAACAAACACTAAATTACAAAAAATAAAAAAAATTACAAGAATTTTAAACTAATTACACCTAATCTAAGCCCCCTAATAAAATAACAAAGCCCCCCAAAATAAAAAAATGCCCTACCCTATACTAAATTACAAAAGTAATCAGCTCTATTACCTTACCAGCCCTGAACAGGGCCTTTTGCGGGGGCATGCCCCATAGAAAACAGCTCTTTTGCCTGTAAAAAAAAACACAATACCCCCCCCCCCCCCACATTACAACCCACCACCCACATACCCCTACTCTAACCCAAACCCCCCTTAAATAAACCTAACACTACCCCCCTGAAGATCTCTCTACCGTGTCTTCACCCAGCGGGCCGAAGTCTTCATCCGATCGGGCAGAAGAGGACATCCAGACCGGCAGAAGTCTTCATCCAAGCGGGGCAAGAAGAGGTCTTCCATCCATCAGAAGTCTTGATCCAGGCGGCATCTTCTCTGTTCATCCATCCGGAGCGGAGCGGCAGCATCCTGAAGACATCCCACGCAGAGCATCCTCTTCTTTCTTGATCCGACGACTAGGTGACTGTACCTTTAAGTGACGTCATCCAAGATGGCGTCCCTTGAATTCCGATTGGCTGATAGGATTCTATCAGCCAATCGGAATTAAGGTAGGAAAAATCTGATTGGCTGATTCAATCAGCCAATCAGATTCAAGTTCAATCCGATTGGCTGATCCAATCAGCCAATCAGATTGAGCTCGCATTCTATTGGCTGATCGGAACAGCCAATAGAATGCGAGCTCAATCTGATTGGCTGATTCCATCAGCCAATCGGATTGAACTTGAATCTGATTGGCTGATTAAATCAGCCAATCAGATTTTTCCTATCTTAATTCCGATTGGCTGATAGAATCCTATCAGCCAATCGGAATTCAAGGGACGCCATCTTGGATGACGTCACTTAAAGGTACAGTCACCTAGTCGTCGGATCAAGAAAGAAGAGGATGCTCTGCGTGGGATGTCTTCAGGATGCTGCCGCTCCGCTCCGGATGGATGAACAGAGAAGATGCCGCCTGGATCAAGACTTCTGATGGATGGAAGACCTCTTCTTGCCCCGCTTGGATGAAGACTTCTGCCGGTCTGGATGTCCTCTTCTGCCCGATCGGATGAAGACTTCGGCCCGCTGGGTGAAGACACGGTAGAGAGATCTTCAGGGGGGTAGTGTTAGGTTTATTTAAGGGGGGTTTGGGTTAGAGTAGGGGTATGTGGGTGGTGGGTTGTAATGTGGGGGGGGGTATTGTGTTATTTTTTACAGGCAAAAGAGCTGTTTTCTATGGGGCATGCCCCCGCAAAAGGCCCTGTTCAGGGCTGGTAAGGTAATAGAGCTGATTACTTTTGTAATTTAGTATAGGGTAGGGCATTTTTTTATTTTGGGGGGCTTTGTTATTTTATTAGGGGGCTTAGATTAGGTGTAATTAGTTTAAAATTCTTGTAATTTTTTTTATTTTTTTTAATTTAGTGTTTGTTTTTTTTGTACTTTAGTTTAGTTTATTTCATTGTATTTAATTGTAGGTACTTGTAGTTAATTTATTTAATGATAGTGTAGAGTTAGGTTTAATAGTAACTTAGGTTAGGATTTATTTTACAGGTAATTTTGTAATTATTTTAACTAGGTAGCTATTAATTAGTCAATAACTATTTAATAGCTATTGTACCTAGTTAAAATAAATACAAAGTTGCCTGTAAAATAAATATAAATGCTAAAATAGCTACAATGTAACTATTAGTTATATTGTAGCTATATTAGGGTTTATTTTACAGGTAAGTATTTAGTTTTATATAGGATTAATTTATTTAGTTAATTTAATGACAGTGTAGTGTTAGGTGTAATTGTAACTTAGGTTAGGGTTTATTTTACAGGTAAATTTGTATTTATTTTAGCTAGGTAGTTATTAACTATTTAATAGCTATTGTACCTAGTTAAAATAAATACAAAGTTGCCTGTAAAATAAATATAAATCCTAAAATAGCTACAATGTAACTATTAGTTATATTGTAGCTATATTAATAGCTAGTAGGGGGCTTAGATTAGGTGTAATTAGTTTAAAATTATTGTAATATTTTATTATTTTTGCTAATTTAGTGTTTGTTTGTTTTTTTGTACTTTTCTGATGGATGGAAGACCTCTTCTTGCCCCGCTTGGATGAAGACTTCTGCCAGTCTGGATGTCCTCTTCTGCCCCATCGGATGAAGACTTCGGCCCGGCTGGGTGAACACGACTCAAGGTAGGGAGATCTTCAGGGGGGTAGTGTTAGGTTTATTTAAGGGGGGTTTGGGTTAGAGTAGGGGTATGTGGGTGGTGGGTTGTAATGTGGGGGGAGGGATTGTGTTTTTTTTTTACAGGCAAAAGAGCTGTTTTCTTTGGGGCATGCCCCGCAAAGGGCCCTGTTCAGGGCTGGTAAGGTAATAGAGCTGTTAACTTTTGTAATTTAGTATAGGTTAGGGCATTTTTTTTATTTTGGGGGGCTTTGTTATTTTATTAGGGGGCTTAGATTAGGTGTAATTAGTTTAAAATTCTTGTAATATTTTTTTATTTTTTGTAATTTAGTGGGGGGGGGTTTGTACTTTAGTTTAGTTTTTTTAATTGCATTTAATTGTAGGTACTTGTAGTTAATTTATTTAATGATAGTGTAGTGTTAGGTTTAATTGTAACTTAGGTTAGGATTTATTTTACAGGTAATTTTGTAATTATTTTAACTAGGTAGCTATTAAATAGTCAATATCTATTTAATAGCTATTGAACCTAGTTAAAATGAATACAAAGTTGCCTGTACAATAAATATAAATGCTAAAATAGCTACAATGTAACTATTAGTTATATTGCAGCTATATTAGGGTTTATTTTACAGGTAAGTCTTTAGTTTTATATAGGATTCATTTATTTAGTTAATTTAATGATAGTGTAGTGTTAGGTGTAATTGTAACTTAGGTTATGATTTATTTTACAGGTAAATTTGTATTTATTTTAGCTAGGTAGTTATTAAATAGTTATTAACTATTTAATAACTATTGTACCTAGTTAAAATAAATACAAAGTTGCCTGTAAAATACATATAAATCCTAAAATAGCTACAATGTAACTATTAGTTATATTGAAGCTATATTAATAGCTAGTAGGGGGCTTAGATTAGGTGTAATTAGTTTAAAATTATTGTAATATTTTATTATTTTTGGTAATTTAGTGTTTGTTTGTATTTTGGTACTTGTATGATGGATGGAAGACCTCTTCTTGCCCCGCTTGGATGAAGACTTCTGCCGGTCTGGATGTCCTCTTCTGCCCCATCGGATGAAGACTTCGGCCCGGCTGGGTGAACACGACTCAAGGTAGGGAGATCTTCAGGGGGGTAGTGTTAGGTTTATTTAAGGGGGGTTTGGGTTAGAGTAGGGGTATGTGGGTGGTGGGTTGTAATGTGGGGGGGGGATTGTGTTTTTTTTTTACAGGCAAAAGAGCTGTTTTCTTTGGGGCATGCCCCGCAAAGGGCCCTGTTCAGGGCTGGTAAGGTAATAGAGCTGTTAACTTTTGTAATTTAGTATAGGGTAGGGCATTTTTTTTTATTTTGGGGGGCTTTGTTATTTTATTAGGGGGCTTAGATTAGGTGTAATTAGTTTAAAATTCTTGTAATATTTTTTTATTTTTTGTAATTTAGTGTTTGTTTTTTTTTGTAATTTAGTGGGGGGGTTTTGTACTTTAGTTTATTTAATTGTAGATAATTGTAGGTACTTGTAGTTAATTTATTTAATGACAGTGTAGTGTTAGGTTTAATTGTAACTTAGGTTAGGATTTATTTTACAGGTAAATTTGTATTTATTTTAACTAGGTAGCTATTAAATAGTTAATAACTATTTAATAGCTATTGTACCTAGTTAAAATAAATACAAAGTTGTCTGTAAAATAAATATAAATGCTAAAATAGCTACAATGTAACTATTAGTTATATTGCAGCTATATTAGGGTTTATTTTACAGGTAAGTATTTTGTTTTAAATATGATTCATTTATTTAGTTAATTTAATGATAGTGTAGTGTTAGGTGTTAGTGTAACTTAGGTTAGGATTTATTTTACAGGTAAATTTGTATTTATTTTAGCTAGGTAGTTATTAAATAGTTATTAACTATTTAATAACTATTGTACCTAGTTAAAATAAAAACAAAGTTGCCTGTAAAATAAAAATAAATCCTAAAATAGCTACAAAGTAACTATTAGTTATATTGCAGCTATCTTAGGGTTTATTTTACAGGTAAGTCTTTAGTTTTAAATAGGATTCATTTATTTAACTATAGTAAACTTATTTCGTTTTATTTAAATTATATTTAAGTTAGGGGGTGTTAGGGTTAGGGTTAGATTTAGGTTTAGGGGTTAATAAACTTATTATAGTAGCGGCGACGATGGGGGCGGGAGATTAGGGGTTAATAATTGTAGGTAGTTGGCGGCGATGTTAGGGAGGGCAGATTAGGGGTTAATAAAATGTATTATAGTGTTTGCGAGGCGGGAGTGCGGCGGTTTAGGGGTTAATACATTTATTATAGTGGCGGCGATTTGCGGTCGGCAGATTAGGGGTTAATACTTGTAGTTAGATTGCGGCGACGTTGGGGGGAGGCAGATTAGGGGTTAATAACTATAATGTAGGGGTCGGCGGTGTTAGGGACAGCAGATTAGGGGTTAATAGCTATAATGTAGGCGGCGGCGATATCGGGTCGGCAGATTAGGGGTTAATACTTGTAGTTAGATTGTGGCGACGTTGGGGGGAGGCAGATTAGGGGTTAATAACTATAATGTAGGGGTCGGCGGTGTTAGGGACAGCAGATTAGGGGTTAATAGCTATAATGTAGGCGGCGGCGATATCGGGTCGGCAGATTAGGGGTTAATACTTGTAGTTAGATTGTGGCGACGTTGGGGGGAGGCAGATTAGGGGTTAATAACTATAATGTAGGGGTCGGCGGTGTTAGGGACAGCAGATTAGGGGTTAATAGCTATAATGTAGGCGGCGGCGATATCGGGTCGGCAGATTAGGGGTTAATACTTATAGTTAGATTGCGGCGACGTTGGGGGAGGCAGATTAGGGGTTAATAACTATAATGTAGGGGTCGGCGGTGTTAGGGACACCAGATTAGGGGTTAATAGCTATAATGTAGGTGGCGGCGATATTCGGTCGGCAAATTAGGGGTTAATAAAATAATGCAGGTGTCAGCGATAGCGGGGGCGGCAGATTAGGGGTTAATAAGTGTTAGATTAGGGGTGTTTAGAGACTCGGGGTACATGTTAGGGTGTTAGGTGCAGACTTAGTGTTTCCCCATAGGAAACAATGGGGCTGCGGTGTTAGTTTTTTTTCAGCCGAAACTCCCATTGTTTCCTATGGGGAAATGCCGAATCTTAACGAGCTAATTCGGATTTATTCGGAGATACGGCAGCTATTTCGGATTCATTCGGTAGATTCGGAAGTATTTTAATTCGGAAATCCGAATCGATCCGAATCTCCGAATTTACCGAATTTACCGAATTTCCGAATTAATCCGAAACGAACCGCACATGTCTACAGTATACCTCAGTACTGTGCTATAGGTTTATGCCATTACTGCAGTATACCTCAGTACTGTACTATAGGTTTATATATCATTACTGTAGTATACTTCAGTACTGTATTATAGTTAGACATGTGCAATTTGGTTCGGTTCGATTCGGAAATTCGGCAAATTCGGCATATTCGGATATTCGGATCGAACCGAATTTCCGAATTAAAATACTGCCGAATTTACCGAATAAATCCAAATTAGTTCGGATTTATTTGGTAAATTCGGATGGACATGGATTACACTAGTATATTATACAGTATATTAGGTTATATCACTCTGCTATGGGTTACACCTAATATACAGTACATAATACTAGTCTAATACACAGCACACATACCGAAATTCCGAATTTCCGAACCAAACTGAATCCAGCCATTTTTTTTCGAATCCGAATGAATACGAAACAAATCCGAAACAAATTAATTCAAAGTTTTCCGAATTCGAATCGATCCGAAAAAAATATGAAAACCTCTGAATCGATCCGAACCGAAACAAATTTTTCGATCATGCACATATCTAATTATAGTTTTATACCGTTATTGCAGTATATCTCAGTACTGTACTATAGGTTTATGCTGTTACTGCAGTATGCCTCAATACTGTACTATAGGTTTATATATCATTACTGTAGTATACTTCAGTACTGTATTATAGTATTATACCGTTATTGCAGTATATCTCAGTACTGTACTATAGGCTTATACAGTTACTGCAGTATATCTCAGTATTGTACTATATGTTTATACTGGTACTTCTGTATACTTAAGTACTGTACTACAGGTTTACACCATTACTGCAGTATACCTCATAACTGTACTTTAATTTTATACCATCTCTGCAGTTTACCTCAGTACTGTACTATAGGTTTATACTATCACTGTAGTATACCTCAGTACTTTACTATAGGTGTATGATATTACTGTAGTATACAGGTTTATACCGTTTCTGCAGCATACCACAGGACTGAACTATAGGTTTATACCATCACTGCAGTAAACCTCATTACTGTACTATAGGTTTATACCATTACAGAAGTATACTTCAAAACTGTACTTTAGTTTTATACTATAACTGCAGTATACCTCAGTACTGTACTATAGTTTATACCGCCACTGCAGTATACCTCAGTACTGTACTATAGGTTTATAATATCAATGCAGTATACCTCAGTACTGTACTATAAGTTTATGCTATTACTGTAGTATACTGGTTTATACTATTTCTGCAGCATACCTCAGAACTGAACTATAGGTTTATACCATTACTGCAGTATACCTCAGTACTATAGGTTTAAACTGGTGCTACAGTATTTCTCAGAACATTACTATAGGTTTATACTGTTACCGCAGTATGCCTCAGTACTGTACTATAGGTTTAAATATCATTACTGTAGTATACTTCAGTACTGCATTATAGTTTTATACCATTACTGCAGTATATCTCAGTACTGTACTACAGGCATATACCGTTACTGCAGTATATCTCAGTATTGTACTATATGTTTATACTGTTACTTCTGTATACTTAAGTACTGTACTACAGGTTTATACCGTTACTGCAGTATATCTCATAACTGTACTTTAATTTTATACCATCTCTGCAGTTTACCTCAGTACTGCACTATAGGTTTATACTATAACTGCAGTATACCTCAGTACTTTACTATAGGTGTATGATATTACTGTAGTATACAGGTTTATATGGTTTCTGCAGCATGCCACAGAACTGAACTATAGGTTTATACCATCACTGCAGTATACCTCAGTACTGTACTATAGGTTTATACCATTATTGCAATATAACTCAGTTCTGTACTATAGGTTTATACCATTACTGCAGTATACCTCAGTACTCAACTATAGGTTTAAACCGGTGCTGCAGTATACCTTAGAACATTATTATAGGTTTATACTGTTACTGCAGTATCCCTCAGTACTGAACTATTAAATTAAACTGTTGCTGCAGTATACCTCAGTACTGTACTACAGATTTATACCGTTACTGCAGTATACCTCAGTACTGTACTATAGGTTTATACAATTACTGTATACCATCACTTAAGTATATCTCAGTATTGTACTATAGGTTAATATTATTACTGTAGTATACAGGCTTATACCGTATCTACAGCATACCTCAGAACTACAGGTTTATACCGTTACTGCAGTATAACTCATTACTTTACTATAGGTTTATGCCATTACTGCAGTATACCTCATTACTCTACTATAGGTTTTAACCAGTGCTGCAGTATACCTCAGTACTCTACTATAGGTTTAAACCTTTGCTGCAGTATACCTCAGTACTGTACTTATAGATTTAAACCATTACTGAAGTAGACTTTCGCACTGTACTATATGTATATACCGTTACTGCAGTGTACCTCAGTACTATACTACAGGTTTAAAATATGACTGCATTATAACTTAGTACTGTACTTGTAGAATTAAACCATTACTGAAATAGACTTCCGCACTGTACTATAGGTTTATATCATTACTGCAGTATACCTCAGTACTATACTACAGGTTTAAAACATGACTGCATTATAACTCAGTACTGTACTATAGGTTTATACTTTTACTGCAGAATACCACAGTACTGTACTACAGGCTTAAAACATGACTGCATTATAACTCAGTACTGTATTTTAGGTTTAAACTGTTACTGAACTATAGGTTTATACTGTTACGGCAGTATACCTCAGTCCTGTACATTTGCTTTAAACCGTAACTGCATTATACCTGAGAACTGTACTATAGTTTTTTTTTTTACCATTCCTGATGTATATCTCAGTACTTACTATAGGTTAATACTGATACTGCATTATATCTCAGTACTGAACTATAGATTTATACAGTTACTGCAGTATACCTCCATACTGTACTATAGATTTATACCGTTACTGCAGTATATCTCAGTACTGTACTATAGGTTAATACTGATACTGCAGTATATCTCAATACTGTACTATAGGTTTATACTGTTACTGCAGTATACCTCATAACTGTACTGTAGTTAAATACTATCACTGCAGTATACCTCAGTACTGTACTGTATGTTTATACCATCTCTGTAGTTTACCTCAGTACTGTACTATAGGATTATACCGTTACTGCAGTATACCTAAGCACTGTACTATAGGTTTATACCATCACTCCAGTATACCTCAGTAGTGATGTCGCGAATAGTTCGCCGGCGAATAGTTCCCGGCGAACATAGCATGTTCGGGTTCGCCGCAGCGGGCGAACACATGCGATGTTCGATCCGCCCCCTATTCTTCATCATTGAGTAAACTTTGACCCTTTACCTCACAGTCAGCAGACACATTACAGCCAATCAGCTGCAGCCACTCCCAGACCCTCCCACCTCCTGGACAGCATCCATTTTAGATTCATTTGGAAGCTGCATTCTTAGTGAGAGGAGGGACAGTGTAGCTGCTGATGATTTAATAGGGAAATTGATAGCTAGGCTAGTGTATTCAGTGTCCACTACAGTCCTGAAGGACTCATCTGATCTCTGCTGTAAGGACCTGTGTAATCTAATTGCAGTTGCCTGCCTGCCTGCCAGCGTGTGTGTCAGGCTCACAGTGTATACTGTGCCCACTTGCCCAGTGCCACCACTCATATCTGGTGTAACAGTAGTGTAGATTTTAAAAAAAACAACACTTTTTTGACCGTGTTAAATAATAGCAGTCAATTTCCTTAACACATGTGCGTTTCAGGGCCTGCCTGCCAAGGCACAGTGTCACCCCAGTGCAACTCATATCTGGTGTAACAGTAGTGTAGATTTAAAAAAAACAACACTTTTTGACTGTGTTAAATAATAGCCGTCAGTTTCCTTCACATGTGTGCATTTCAGTGCCTGCCTTCCAGGGCACAGTGTCACCCCAGTGCAACTCATATCTGGTGTAACAGTAGTGTAGATTTAAAAAAAACAACACTTTTTGACTGTGTTAAATAATAGCCGTCAGTTTCCTTCACACGTGTGCGTTTCATTGCCTGCCTGCTAGGGCACAGTGTCACCCCAGTGCAACTCATATCTGGTGTAACAGTAGTGTAGATTTAAAAAAAAAACACTTTTTTGACTGTGTTAAATAATAGAAAAGGCCCCGGATGACAGCATGGAAGAAGGGCACCTGTGACCCCACTTCACCCCCAGGAGTGGATTATTCCGGAGGGGTGGGGTTGGGGAACTGTTATAAGTCCCAGCACTGGAAGTGAGGTCACAGGTGCCTTTCTGGAGCAGCACGGTAGGAGGTGTGTTGTACACTTACTTACCTGGAGATGGAGGCCTTGTTGCAGGAGTTGCTGTCGGCGGCAAGGAGAAATGGCGAAGATTGGATCCGGCAGCAGTTGTCCACGGCTGGGGAGGCAGCCACAACAGGTCCGGTGGTGGAGGCGGCGGTCGGGAGCGGAAGACGGCCGGCCAGGAGGTCGAGGCCACCGGAACGCTTGAGCCCGGAGGTCGGCAGGAGGAGATCCGGTCGGGAGAGGAGCCAGCCAGCAGGTCCGCAGGAACAGGCGAGGTCGGAGAACGGCAGAGGCCAACGGACTGGAGCGGGAGCTGAGGCCCGGCCGAGGGCGGCGCCGGGGGCTGACGTCATCACGGCACGTCAGCGGGCGGACACAGGGACATCGAGAGGTCGCGGCAGAGCAGGACGGACCGGGAGAAGCGCTCGGGAGTCAGGTAAGCAGCTGAGCTATCGAAGATTGGGGGCCTGAAGGCTGAGCTATCGAAGAATGGTTTAAAGGGGGCAAAGGGTCAACAAATCATAAGCCCGTAACGCCGGGATAAAGGGGGAATTCAGACAGGTAATATGGGACAACCGGCTGAAGGGTAGGCCCGGCCGGGAACGGGCCCCCGGGGGGGGGGGGGGTAACAGCTGACGAGGGCCTATAGGGTTGGCACGGCCAGGCATGAGGCCGGGGGGGGGGAGGGCTGTGGCCCATTGGCTGGTATAAGCAAAAATAAAAGAAAAAAAAATATATATAAAGGGCCCGGGATGGTATGCGCGGCCAGGGATAAAGCGGGGGGGGGGGGGGCTGGTTTTGGCGGCAAAGAAATGGGAAGCCATAAGTAGGGGCAGACACGGGTAGCAGCCGGGTAAAAGGCCTGGTACGGATGCGGGACAGCTGCGGGTGACGGCTGGGAGCAGGGCCGGGGGGGGGGGTATCCTGCTATGCCTAAATTTCGTAGTTGAGTAGGCAGTCTAGCCTCCTTTGCAGCGTGGTAGAACTGGTTAATGCACTTCCTTGCTAGTCATTATGTATTTGCCATCATGTTTCTATGTCAATGTTTTCCCCCCCCCCCCCTCTTTCCGATCTTTTCTTTCTTCCCCCTTCCTCCCCCCCCCCCCCAACCCCCCCCCTCCCCCCCCCCCTTTTTTTTTTTTTTTGCTGGGCTGGTGAGGGGTGGGCCGGGTATGGACGGGGCGGGGATACAGGGGCCAGGTACCCAGTATGGTGGATGGGATAGGGGGTACAAGGGCGCGGTAATATGGGGCCCCCAAAAAAAAAAAAAAAAAAAAAAAAGAGGTGAAGGGATAAATAGTGACGAATATAGAAAGGGGTATATGGTGGATTGTGGAGGGGATGGTGGGGTTTTGTGGTGGGACAGGTGTAATGATATGTTGTGTTGCAGGGATGATCAGGGGAGAGCTGAGAGCGGAGGCTCAGGACGTCTCTGGAAGAGGCACTCCAACACAGCAGGACCGGTTTACGGAGCCACCGCTTGAGCTCAATGCCAGTGGTGACTTTCCAGATGAAGAGGAGGATCCCTTGGAAGGCACTTCAGCAGGACCGGTAACGGCGAGTCAGGTAGGAGATCTGTCCGCCTTGGCGCAGATTTTACAGTTATTGTCTCCTCAACGGAGTGGAGGGGGGCAGGGAGCAGGGCTCCAAGGGGAAGGGACGGGGGGTAGGGGTGTTTCAGTAGGGAGAGAGATTACGGCTATATCTACATTGCAGGCGCCAGTAGCAGGAGGTGGGACCGGGAGGAGAGACGCGCGGCCGGATAGGACGGCGACCTCGGGGATACGCAGGAGGTCTAGGTCGCCGCGGAGGAGGACAAGAGGAGGAGGATCACCAGCATCACCCACCTGGGCGCGGGTGGACAGGAGCCGCGACCGGAGCAGGTACGGCAGGGGGAGGTCACCTGCCCGAAGGGAAGCGGTACGGAGGAGGCTGGACGTGAGCAGAGGGAGGGAAGAAGCAGACAGAGACAGAGGCCGCGGGGAGGAAGCAAGGCCAGTACGCGAGGAGGGCGCAGGAACGGTGCAGCAGCCAGCAGGTGAGGTGGCTGGTGGGGCACCAAGTGTGAATGTGGCTGTGCCTGGTGAGAGGGAAGCTATGGTTTCAGGTTTGAGAGCTTTACTTGCGTCTTTGGAAAACCCGGGAAGGGGGACTTCGGTGGCGGCAGCGTGGACCACGCCAGGGCTTACCCCGGCTGTGGGGGGGCCACAAGTAGCGGCGGCAAGCTTAGAAACCCCTGCGAGCAATGGGGGAGAGGTGGTTAGGGTGCCAGAAAGCGCATTACGGAGACCATGTCTCTGTTCGGTTGGCCCGTTAGGGATTCACTTAACCAGTGAATTGAGAGAAAAGATTGGAAAACGGGAATTTATAGAAATTTTCTCCCTGTTACCCCTGGAGCATGTTCTGGAGGTTAAGGAGGATGAGAAAGAAAAAGGGAAAAAGGAGGAGGAGGAGCGTAAGAAGCGTTGGCGTAAACTGCCAAAGACATTTATTAATTGGTCGCGTGCCTTTCGCATCTTGGCGAGTGTCATATGCGAGAAGACCCCAGAGCAGGGGGCTTCCTTGTTTTGTTATTACGAGGAAATCTCCAGTGCATACGGGACCTACGGGGGAACGGCGTGGTGGCGGTACGACGAGGGCTTTAGGCAGCGGTTGGCGGTTCGGCCGGAGATGCGGTGGGACGACAGAGATATGAGCATTTGGCTCGAAATGATGACCCCCTTGAGGGGTGGACATTCCTTTCGGGTCTCTGGGCAAACGCCCGGGGGCGGGGTCCTTGGGGGGGCTGGATCTGCCCTTAGAAAAGGAGTATGTTTCCAGTTCAACGACGGGCAATGTAAGTTTGGGGCCTCGTGCAAGTACAAGCACGAGTGTTCCGGTTGCGGGGGTGTGCACCCTTTCGCAAAATGCTTCAAGAAGGGTAAGCAAGGGTCCCGGTCGGGGGATGTGGGTGCATCGGGCGCGGACGCCAGTGAGGGTCGAAAAGATGGCCCCATGGTTAGAGGCTTACGCCAATAAGCGCGGTCGCGCGGTAGATGCGGAGCTGCTACTTACGGGTTTTAGCTCGGGCTTTATGATTCCATTTAGAGGGGAGCGGACGGAAGGGGTCCCGAACAATTTAAAGTCTGCTAGGGTCCACCCGGCGGTACTAAGAGAGAAAATTGGGAAAGAAGTACGATTGGGCAGGATGGCGGGTCCATTTTTGGACCCCCCATTGCCGGACCTGAGGGTATCACCATTGGGGGTGGTCCCTAAGAAGGCCCCCGGGCAATTCCGCATGATCCACCACCTGTCGTACCCTAAAGGTCTGTCGGTCAATGATGGCATTGATCCGGAATTGGTCGCGGTAAAATATGCGTCGTTCGACAAGGCCGTGGGGTTAGTGAGAGCTGCGGGTAAGGGGGCTTTAATGGCGAAAGCAGACGTTGAGTCTGCTTTTCGGCTACTCCCGGTCCATCCTCGGTGCCACCATCTGTTGGGATGCATGATGGACGGGGCCTTTTACGTGGATCTTTGCCTCCCGATGGGATGCTCAATTTCATGTTCCTATTTCGAGAGGTTCAGCTCCTTTGTGGAGTGGGTAGTGAAGCAAGCATCGGGGATTTCATCTATGGTGCATTACCTAGATGACTTCCTGTTTGTCGGTCCGGCCGGTTCGGCGGACTGTGATCATTTGGTTCAGGTTTTTGGGCAAGTGGCAGGGGAATTTGGTATCCCTGTGGCCGCAGATAAGTCAGAAGGGCCTACGACGTCATTGAGTTTTTTGGGAATCCAAATGGATTCCATTAAGATGGAGTGCAGGTTACCGGAGGACAAGGTATCTGACCTCAAAATGGTGATCGGCGGGACGCTGGCAAGAACGAAAGCTACCCTAAGGGATATTCAATCTTTATTGGGAAAGTTGAATTTTGCCTGCAGGATAATTCCCATTGGTCGAATATTTTGCAGACGTTTGTCATTGCTGACGGTTGGAGTTTCTGACCCAAGACACCATGTCAGGTTGACGAGAGAGGTCAAGGAGGACTTGAAGGTGTGGCGAACTTTCCTGGAGGAGTTCAATGGGCAGGTAATCATGCAAGAAACAGGCTGGTCGGACGACCAGCTGTGTTTATTTACAGATGCAGCAGGAGCTCACGGTTTTGGGGCCTATTTGAACGGCCAATGGTGTGCGGGCAGATGGCCCGAAGTATGGGCCGAATGGGGCCTGACCAGGAACTTAACCTTTTTGGAATTATTCCCGCTGGTCGTGGCCCTAAAAATTTGGCCGGAGCAGCTGGGCAACAAAAGGGTTTGTTTCCATTCGGACAACCAGGGAGTGGTATGGGCAATCAACCGGTTAACGGCGAACTCGCCGGCGGTGATACGGCTCCTGAGGGTGTTTGTTTTGGAGTGCCTGAGATGCAATATATCTTTCAGGGCGGTGCATGTCCCGGGACGGTTTAACGTTATTGCTGACGCTTTGTCACGATTTCAGTGGGACAGGTTCCGAGAAGTGGCCCCAGGAGCGGAGCGGGACGGGATTGCATGTCCAGAGGACTTGTGGTACCTGGGTTGCCAGGAATGGTGAGGTTAATCAGAGGGGCATTGGCTCCTAACACATGGAGGGCTTACGCCCGAGTGTGGAAGCAGTGGGAGCGGGTGCTACTGGAGGAGCAGTGCCAAGGATACAGGAGGAGTGATTTCCTGTTATGGATGAGTTGGGTAGGTTCCTGGGAGAGGGAAGGGCTATCGCCCTCTGAAGTTCGGAAGAGGATGGCAGCAATGGCTTTCCTTTTTCGATTGCTGGGTGTGGAGGATTTTACAAAAAATTTTGTGACCAGAATGGCAGTCAGGGGGATGTGTAGGAAGGGATTCCGGACGGACGGTCGGAGGCCAATTACTTTTGCAATTTTGCAGGGGTTGGTGGCGGAGCTGGAGAGGGTGTGTTCCTCAAGGTATGAGGTTCTGTTATTCAAAACTGCGTTTGTACTGGCTTTCTTTGGAGCGTTCAGGGTGTCGGAGCTGGTGGGAAAGAACCGGTGGGATGTGAGCGGAATGGGGAGGCAGGATGTAGCGGTGGCGGAAGGGGCAGTAGAGTTATGGGTCAGGAGGTCCAAGACGGACCAGGAGGGTAGAGGGACAGTAGTGGTTTTGCAGGCAATTGGCGGGGATTGTTGCCCAGTACGGGTGGTGCGAGAATACCTAGAGGTGGCCGGCGCTGGGGCAGGCCCGTTGCTGGTACATGCGGACGGGTCGTCACTGTCGCGTTTCCAGTTTGTGGCAATAATGCGAAGGGTCTTGGGTTTGATGGGTATGGGGGGCCCGGAGTTTGGTTCGCATTCGTTCAGAATAGGTGCAGCGACGGAGGCGGCTAATTTGGGGTTGGACGCTTCGGTGATTAGGAGGATTGGGAGATGGAGATCAGAGCGTTTTCGGGGGTATGTGAGACCGGGTTTGGTGTCCCAAAGGGGGGGGTACTGATAACTTTTATTTGTTTGACAGAGCCAGGGAAGTGTTGGATCGTAGGACATTCCTATGTGTACTGGGCGAGGAAGGCAGCGGCAGTGAAGCCAGATGGGATTCAGTTGGGCTTTAGCAGGGACCAGGTTATCATCAGATGGTTCGGGATTCGGGGCATGAAATGGTCCCAAGTGGTGGGCACGGTGGTCGAGCATGCCAGGCTTTTCTCCCCCCCGAAAGTATTAGTGGTGCATGCAGGCGGAAATGACTTGGGATGTATGCCACAAAAAGAACTAATTGAGGACATCAAAAGAAGTTTCGATAGATTGTGTCAGCTGTTTCCAGGTATGGTCCTGGTTTGGTCGGAGATTGAGAGTAGGGTAGTTTGGAGATCGGCGTGGGATGCAAAAAAGCTGGAGGCTTCCAGGCGAAAGGTCAATAGGACTATATCTGGGTACGTAAAGGGGCTAGGGGGCGTTGGCTTACGCCACGTAGAGTTCGAAGGGGAGTCGGGTAAATGTTTTTACCTAAAGGACGGAGTGCACCTCAATGAGGTAGGGCTACATTTATTTAATTTTACTCTTCGGGAGGGAATAGAAAAGGCCTTAGCTTTGGTTGGCGGTACTCGCTAGGGAGCGAGTTGTGGCGGAAGTGCTTGCTAATTTCTGTTGAGGCTTACGCCTAATGGAATATGGTGGCAGTTATGGAGGTGTAAGCTAAGGAATGTGAGGAACGCCCAGCCCTGGAAAGGGTGGGGGCTTATAAGAAAATAAGAGCAAGCACTGAGGTGGATTGTAAATATTGTTGAAAGTTAAGTAAAATGTTAATTTATTGGTTTGTTTAATAAATAAGCTGCGGCCTTTTCTCTCCCAATCAGGTGTTGTGTGTTTATTGATCAAGTAACGAGTAGTGGGAAAATGTGGGGTCAAGAAAAGGCCCCGGATGACAGCATGGAAGAAGGGCACCTGTGACCCCACTTCACCCCCAGGAGTGGATTATTCCGGAGGGGTGGGGTTGGGGAACTGTTATAAGTCCCAGCACTGGAAGTGAGGTCACAGGTGCCTTTCTGGAGCAGCACGGTAGGAGGTGTGTCCCGCCCTCCCTCCCTGAATGGTGAATTAAATGATGTCGCAGCGCTGGCGGAAGTGCTTGCTAATTTCTGTTGAGGCTTACGCCTAATGGAATATGGTGGCAGTTATGGAGGTGTAAGCTAAGGAATGTGAGGAACGCCCAGCCCTGGAAAGGGTGGGGGCTTATAAGAAAATAAGAGCAAGCACTGAGGTGGATTGTAAATATTGTTGAAAGTTAAGTAAAATGTTAATTTATTGGTTTGTTTAATAAATAAGCTGCGGCCTTTTCTCTCCCAATCAGGTGTTGTGTGTTTATTGATCAAGTAACGAGTAGTGGGAAAATGTGGGGTCAAGCAGTCAGTTTCCTTCACACGTGTGCGTTTCGGGGCCTGCCTGCCAGGGCACAGTGTCACCCCAGTGCAACTCATATCTGGTGTGACAGTAGTGTAGATTTAAAAAAAAAAAAACACTTTTTTGACTGTGTTAAGTAATAGCAGTCAGTTTCCTTCACACGTGTGCGTTTCAGTGCCTGTCTGCCAGGGCACAGTGTCACCTCAGTGCAACTCATATCTGGTGTAACAGTAATGTAGATTTAAAAAAAACAACAACACTTTTTTGACTGTGTTAAATAATAGCAGTCAGTTTCCTTCACACGTGTGCGTTTTAGTGCCTGCCTGCCAGGGCATAGTGTCACCCCAGTGCAACTCATATCTGGTGTAACAGTAGTGTAGATTTAAAAAAAACAACACTTTTTGACTGTGTTAAATAATAGCAGTCAGTTTCTTTCACACGTGTGCGTTTCAGGGCCTGCCTGCCAGGGCACAATGTCACCCCAGTGCAACTCATATCTGGTGTAACAGTAGTGTAGATTTAAAAAAACAATACTTTTTTGATTGTGTTAAATAATAGCAGTCAGTTTCCTTCACACGTGTGCGTTTCAGTGCCTGCCTGCCTGCCAGGGCACAGTGTCACCCCAGTGCAACTCATATCTGGTGTAACAGTAGTGTAGATTTAAAAAAAAAAAACACTTTTTGACTGTGTTAAATAATAGCAGTCAGTTTCTTTCACACGTGTGCGTTTCAGGGCCTGCCTGCCAGGGCACAATGTCACCCCAGTGCAACTCATATCTGGTGTAACAGTAGTGTAGATTTAAAAAAAAAAAACACTTTTTTGACTGTGCAATAATAGCAGTCAGCTTCCTTCACAAATGTGCGTTTCAGGGCCTGCCTGCCAGGGCACAATGTCACCCCAGTGCAACTCATATCTGGTGTAACAGTAGTGTAGATTTAAAAAAAAACAACACTTTTTTGACTGTGTTAAATAATAGCAGTCAGTTTCCTTCACACGTGTGCGTTTCAGTGCCTGCCTGCCAGGGCACAGTGTCACCCCAGTGCAACTGATATCTGGTGTAACAGTAGTGTAGATTTAAAAAAAAAAACACTTTTTGACTGTGTTAAATAATAGCAGTCAGTTTCCTTCACACGTGTGTGTTTCAGTGCCTGCCTGCCAAGGCACAGTGTCACCCCAGTGCAACTGATATCTGGTGTAACAGTAGTGTAGATTTAAAAAAAAAACACTTTTTTGACTGTGTTAAATAATAGCAGTCAGTTTCCTTCACACGTGTGCGTTTCAGGGCCTGCCTGCCAGGGCACAGTGTCACCCCAGTGAACTCATATCTGGTGTAACTAACAGTAGTGTAGATTTAAAAAAAAAACAACACTTTTTTGACTGTGTTAAATAATAGCAGTCAGTTTCCTTCACACGTGTGCGTTTCAGTGCCTGTCTGCCAGGGCACAATGTCACCCCAGTGCAACTCATATCTGGTGTATTAGTAGTGTAGATTAAAAAAAAAAAAAAAAAAAACTTTTTTGACTGTGTTAAATAATAGCAGTCAGTTTCCTTCACACGTGTGCGTTTCAGGGCCTGCCTGCCAGGGCACAGTGTCACCCCAGTGCAACTCATATCTGGTGTAACAGTAGTGTAGATTTTAAAAAAAAAAAACACTTTTTTGACTGTGTTAAATAATAGCTGTCAGTTTCCTTCACACGTGTGCGTTTCAGGGCCTGCCTGCCAGGGCACAGTGTCACCCCAGTGCAACTCATATCTGGTGTAACAGTAGTGTAGATTTAAAAAAAACAACACTTTTTTGACTGTGTTAAATAATAGCAGTCAGTTTCCTTCAAACTTGTGCATTTCAGAGCCTGCCAGGGAACAGTGTCACACCAGTGCAACTCATATCTGGTGTAACAGTAGTGTAGATTTAAAAAACAACACTTTTTTGACTGTGTTAAATAATAGCAGTCAATTTCTTTCACACGTGTGCGTTTCAGTGCCTGCCTGCCAGGGCACAGTGTCACCCCAGTGCAACTCATATCTGGTGTATTAGTAGTGTAGATTAAAAAAAAACACTTTTTTGACTGTGTTAAATAATAGCAGTCAGTTTCCTTCACACGTGTGCGTTTCAGTGCCTGCCTGCCAGGGCACAGTGTCACCCCAGTGCAACTCATATCTGGTGTAACAGTAGTGTAGATTTAAAAAAAAACAACACTTTTTTGTCTGTGTTAAATAATAGCAGTCAGTTTCCTTCACACGTGTGCGTTTCAGAGCCTGCCAGGGAACAGTGTCACACCAGTGCAACTCATATCTGGTGTAACAGTAGTGTAGATTTAAAAAACAACACTTTTTTGACTGTGTTAAATAATAGCAGTCAATTTCTTTCACACGTGTGCGTTTCAGTGCCTGCCTGCCAGGGCACAGTGTCACCCCAGTGCAACTCATATCTGGTGTATTAGTAGTGTAGATTAAAAAAAAAACACTTTTTTGACTGTGTTAAATAATAGCAGTCAGTTTCATTCACACGTGTGCGTTTCAGTGCCTGCCTGCCAGGGTACAGTGTCACCCCAGTGCAACTCATATCTGGTGTAACAGTAGTGTAGATTTAAAAAAAACAACACTTTTTTGTCTGTGTTAAATAATAGCAGTCAGTTTCCTTCACACGTGTGCGTTTCAGTGCCTGCCAGGGCACAGTGTAACCCAGTGCAACTCATATCTGGTGTAACAGTAGTGTAGATTTAAAAAAAAAAAAAACACTTTTTTGACTGTGTTAAATAATAGCTGTCAGTTTCCTTCACACGTGTGCATTTCAGGGCCTGCCTAACAGGGTACAGTGTCACCCCAGTGCAGCTCATATCTGGTGTAACTAACAGTAGTGTAGATTTAAAAAAAAAAAAAACACTTTTTTGACTGTGTTAAATAATAGCAGTCAGTTTCCTTCACACGTGTGCATTTCAGTGCCTGCCAGGGCACAGTGTCACACCAGTGCAACTCATATCTGGTGTAACAGTAGTGTACATTTGAAAAAAAAATGTTTTTGACTGTAATAGATTGAATAGCAGTTAGTTGTCTGCAAGCTTGTGTGTCAGGCCTACAGTGTCTACTCTGCCAACTTCTGCCAGTGCACAGTGTTACTCATATCTGTTGTCACAGTAGCTTGCACGCATAGTACCACCAATCGAAAAAAAAATGACAGGCAGAGGCAGGCCACCCCGCAGGGGCCGTGGTGCTGTGATTCCCTTTGGCCCTAGAATAATGCCCAGTGTTCAGAGGCCACGTACCCTGAACTCAAACATTTCTGAGGACATAGTTGACTGGCTAACACAGGACACCCAATCTTCTACAGCTTCCGCTCGGAACATTGACGCACCATCCTCCTCCAGCTTAGCTTCGGCACCTCTCAAGTTACCACTCGCCCGCCTGCCGCCACCACCAACACTAGCACCACAGCCGCTTCACTTGATCTGTCAGAGGAGTTATTTACACATCAGTTGGAAGAAATTAGTGATGCACAACCATTATTGCCAGAGGATGTCGATAACAGGGATATGTCTCATTCAGGCAGCATTACACACATGGACGTACGGTGTGATGATGATGATGTTGTACCCGCTGCGGGAGTTTGGTCTGTCACTGTGAAGCGGGCGTAACCCTTACACTACCTGATCGATACAACATCATACCTGATGTTTTAAAGCACGTTATTCCAAACAATTTAGGAATGTTAGGTGATTTATGCCCTTTATGGCTTAAAACCAGACTCTGCATCAACTATGTAATTTTCCACGGGAATTTTGCCTCCGGCATGCCACAGTCCAGGTGTTAGTCCCCTTGAAACAACTTTTCCATCACTATTGTGGCCAGAAAGAGTCCCTGTGGGTTTTAAAATTCGCCTGCCCATTGAAGTCAATGGCGGTTTGCCCGGTTCGCCCGTTCACAAACTTTTGGGGAAGTTCGCGTTCGCTATTCGCGAACCCAAATTTTTAGGTTCGCGACATCACTACCAAATTACTGTACTATAGGTTTATGCTATTACTGTAGTATACAGGTTTATACCGTTTCTGCAGCATATCTCAGAACTGAACTGTAGATTTATACTATTACTGCAGTATACCTCAGTACTCTGCTATAGGTTTAAACTGGTGCTGCAGTATACCTCAGAACATTACTATAGGTTTTTACTGTTACTGCAGTATGCCTCAGTACTTTACTATAGGTTTATATTATTACTGTAGTATACCTCAGTACTGTATTATAGGTTTATACCATTACTTCTGTATACCTAAGTACTGTACTACAGGTTTATACCTTTACTGCAGTATACTTCAGTACTGTACTATAGGTTTATACCTTTACTGCAGTATACTTCAGTACTGTACTATAGGTTTATACCTTTACTGCAGTATACCTCAGTACTTTACTATAGGTGTATGATATTACTGCAGTATACCTCAGTACTGTACTATAGGTTTATACCTTTACTGCAGTATACCTCAGTACTGTACTATAGGTTTATTCCTTTACTGCAGTATACCTCAGTACTGTACTATAGGTTTATACCTTTACTGCAGTATACCTCAGTACTGTACTATAGGTTTATACCTTTACTGCAGTATACCTCAGTACTTTACTATAGGTGTATGATATTACTGCAGTATACCTCAGTACTGTACTATAGGTTTATACCTTTACTGCAGTATACCTCAGTACTGTACTATAGGTTTATACCTTTACTGCAGTATACCTCAGTACTGTACTATAGGTTTATACCTTTACTGCAGTATACCTCAGTACTGTACTATAGGTTTATACTGTTACTGATGTATACCTCATAACTGTACTATAGTTTAATATCACTGCAGTATACCTCATAACTGTACTATAGTTTAATATCACTGCAGTATACCTCAGTACTGTACTATAGGTTTATAATGTTACTGCAGTATACTTCATAACTGTACTATAGTTTAATATCACTGCAGTATACCTCAGTACTGTACTATAGGTTTATAATGTTACTGCAGTATACTTCATAACTGTACTATAGTTTAATATCACTGCAGTATACCTCAGTACTGTACTATAGGTTTATAATGTTACTGCAGTATACTTCATAACTGTACTATAGTTTAATATCACTGCAGTATACCTCATAACTGTACTATAGTTTAATATCACTGCAGTTTACCTCAGTACTGTACTATAGGTTTATGCTATTACTGTAGTATACAGCTTTATACAGTTTCTGCAGCATATCTCAGAACTGAACTATAGGTTTATACCGTTACTGCAGTTTACCTCAGTACTGTACTATAGGTTTATACCGTTACTGCAGTATACCTCAGTACTCTACTATATGTATATATCATTACTGCAGTTTACCTCAGTACTGTACTATAGGTTTATACCGTTACTGCAGTATACCTCAGTACTGTACTATATGTATATATCATTACAGCAGTATACCTCAGTACTCTACTATAGGTTTAAACCGGTTCTTCAGTATACCTCAGAACTTTACTATAGGAGTATACTGTTACTACAGTATGTCTATGTACTTTACTATAGGTTTTTATACCATTACTGTAGTGTACTTCAGTATTGTATTATAGACAGAGACATACACTCACAGACAGTAATAGACAGAGACATTCACACACAGGCAGTAACAGACAGAAACATGCACACACAGTCAGTAACAGACAGATACATGCACTCACAGGCAGTAATAGACATAGATGTGCACTCACAGGCAGTAACAATCCTTTGACATGCACACGCAGGCAATAACAGACAGATACATGCACACACAGGCAGTAATAGACAGACATGCAATCACAGGAAGTAATAGACAGAGACATGCACACACAGGCAATAATAGGCAGATACATGCACGCACAGGTGGTAATAGACAGAGACATGCACACACAGGCAGTAACAGACAGATACATGCACACACAGGCAGTAACAGACAGAGACATGCACTCACAGGCAGTAATAGGCAGAGACAGTCACACACAGCCAGTAATAGACATAGACATGCACACACAGACAATAATAGGCAGATACATGCACACACAGGTAGTAATAGACAGAGACATGCACACACAGGCAGTAACAGACAGATACATGCACACACAGGCAGTAACAGACAGATACATGCACACACAGGCAGTAATAGGCAGAGACAGTCACACACAGGCAGTAATAGACATAGACATGCACACACAGACAATAATAGGCAGATACATGCACACACAGGTAGTAATAGACAGAGACATGCACACACAGGCAGTAATAGACAGAAACATGCACACAAAGGCAATAATAGGCAGATACATGCACACACAGGTAGTAATAGGCAGATACATGCACATGCAGGTAGTAATAGACAGAGACATGCACACACAGGCAATAATAGGCAGACACATGCACACACAGGTGGTAATAGACAGAGACATGCACACACAGGCAGTAACAGACAGATACATGCACACACAGGCAGTAATAGACAGAGACATTCACACACAGGCAGTAATAGATAGAGACATGCACACACAGGCAATAATAGGCAGATACATGTACTCACAGGTAGTAATAGACATAGACATGCACACACAGGCAATAATAGGCAGATACATGCACACACAGGTACTAATAGACAGATACATGCACTCACAGGCAGTAATAGACATAGACATGCACACACAGGCAATAATAGGCAGATACATGCACACACAGGTAGTAATAGGCAGATACATGCACACACAGGCAGTAATAGACAGAGACATGCACACACAGGCAATAATAGGCAGATACATGCACACACAGGTACTAATAGACAGAGACATGCACTCACAGGCAGCAATAGTCATAGACATGCACACACAGACAATAATAGGCAGATACATGGACACACATGCAGTAATAGACAGAGACATGCACACAAAGGCAATAATAGGCAGATACATGCACACACAGGTAGTAATAGGCAGATACATGCACATGCAGGTAGTAATAGACAGAGACATGCACACACAGGCAGTAATAGACAGAGACATGCACACACAGGCAATAATAGGCAGATACATGCACACACAGGCATTAAAAGACAGAGAAATGCACACACAGGCAGTAATAGACATAGACATGCAAACACAGGCAATAATAGGCAGATACATGCACACGCAGGTAGTAATAGACAGAGACATGCACACACAGGCAGTAAAAGACAGAGACATGCACACACAGGCAGTAATAGACATGTACATGCAAACACAGGCAATATTAGGCAGATACATGCACACACAGGTAGTAATAGACAGAGACATGCACACACACAGCTAGATTACGAGTTGAGCGTTGTGAGTCAAATAGTAGAGTTATGGCCCATAACACATAATTTTCCCTAACGCAGCCATTACAAGTTTCCGTGGCACCACAAAAATCTGCATCTACACTCAAATCCATAACGCTCTCCCAGACCAGTAGTTATTGATATCCCGCTACCATAAACATTCACAAATCACTTCAAAAATATTATACAAAGTACACTTACACTCATAAAAACACTGTACAATCATTTAACTTTTTATTTTTTTTAACAAAATTATAATGGATCAAAGTTACGAGATCTCGGGTGTTGCACACAAGCCATTTTACATTGACTTGCATAGACATACATGAACATACACTCATTTAGCTACAGCTACGTACAAATATCATCACATACATACAGAATTCACTACATACAAACAATATACAGCACATTACGTACACAAAACTTTTTTTAATATGAAATTAACACGATTTTGGTACTTTTTCACGGAATGACATGACGTCACTCACTTTACACTCAACAGAAGTGTTGGAAGTTTGTTTTCTTTCAATTTCTAGCCTCCATTGACTTTTGTGAGGAATACGTGCTCGTGCACGCGACTGGCCTCTTTCCATAAAGCACACAATATTTTTCTCTTTTAAAACTTGTAATGTCAGCGTTATAATTGTGGCGCTAATTCATTCATTCTTGCGTTGGTCCTGCATTGACAAATAGATCAAGAAATATACTATTTGCCACTGGAGTTATGTGTTTTACTTGTGTGAACATCACTGCAACATCAAAATCTACTATACATCACCATAAAATCAACTATAAATCACAATCAATTCTATCATCACCAATCCGAAATCAGTTTCAAGAATTAACTCATATTTAAACGGACATAAAAAATACTTTTTAGATTTCATTATTCAGAAACAGTAGGCAATTTTAAACAGTTGTCTCATTTACGTCTATTATAGCATTTCATTTATTCTATTAATATACTTTGATCAACAGCATATCTAGATAGGCTCACCAAATGATGATTGATGGTTGCACATAGATGCCTTTTGTCATGTGCATAGCTATTTATTCAACAAATGATATATAAACAATGAACACATTTACATCATACAAGTACATTGGAAGGTTGTTTAACATTGGATTCTCTCTCTGAATCATGAAAGATAAATTATGGCTTTAGTGTCCCTTTAACATCATGATTTACTCATAATATACCATTAGGAATTCCGTATAATTATAAGATATCATTAATAAATATTATAGTTGTCGCTTTTTTGGAAGGAACAGCAATGCTATACTGCTTTATATAGATGAACATATGTGGGAGAGAATCACAATACATACATACAGTATATGTACATAACACGAACAGGAAACTAGACAGGCAGGTTGCTAATATGATGACATCAATCTAAGCTTCAACCATACAGATTCCAGCATTAGACTGTACCGCCCCTTTCATCAGTTTCTCACTCAATATTACATATACATGTCAGCCATTACTTTATCGTTTTGCAACAATATTGCAGCAACATTGATAAAGCTGATTCTATGCCATGTCTATGCACACATTTTACACAAGTATGCACTTTCAATCATGTTAGCGTGGACCTGTGGTTTTTACTATAACATCACGTTTAATAAGTATTTGTTAGTCATATGAAGAAACATTTCAAAGATGCACTGTATATGTGAGATTTTACACTTTCACATTACGATGTATTGGGAAAAAAACTAAATTTCAACAAACACAATAAAAAACACCCACTTTTGAAGCATTCGCGCCGCTCAGATACAATCAAGTGTATACAATCAGCAATCATTACGAACACGCTACCATTGGACATTTTGCACTATAAATCACCCAAACACCATGGCCAAAGCGTCCCTTGTGATCGACATTGCATCAAATCGCTTTTGTGTGTTTGCATACCTTGTTACTCCTTGTGTGTTTGCTCTGCTGTTTGACTTTGTGCTGCTTGGCTTTGCAAATATGGATAACCCCCAGTTAGATTGTGTAGGTGCTGTTGAACAAGTTTTGTACAACAGAATAAGGCGGGCTCGGCGTCTCCAAGAGAGGCATGGGGAACGTCTGATTAGGGGTCCTTGTGTTGAATGGGTGAGGCTCACCTTGCATAATATGAGCGACTTTGAGGTTTTCGGCAAATATAGGCTCAATCGACAGGAGCTCTTGATCCTTTACAATGTGCTTAAACCTTATCTGGAGCCATGCAGATGTATGCGGACTGCAATCCCTGGCATGTGCAAGATGCTATGCTGCATACATGTTCTGGCGTCCGGAAGCTTTCAATCCTCAGAGGAGTACATATCTGGGTTGTCCCAGGATACCTTTTCTGTGGTTTTTCACAAGTTTCTGAATGCCATGATACGAATTAGTAGGCTTTACATAGGATTTCCTAAAAATGAGGACGATTGGAGGCGACTCAAGAGGGAATTCTATGCAATAACTGAAATGCCCAATGTTTTGGGAGCAATAGATTGCACCCATATTGCGCTGCAGGCTCCAGCAGAAGAGGGGCCCTACCGAAATCACAACACTTTCATAGTTTGAACGTGCAGTTTGTTTGTGTCGCACGTATGAGAATTATGCAGGTGTGTGCGAATTTCGGGGTGGGGGGGCAGTCATGATGCCCATATCCTCAGGCAGTTGTCAGTCTGGCAACAGTTTGAAGGAAGACAGTTTCCCCATGGGTGGCTCGTTGGTGATTACTTGTGCACAGCATGGTTAAGTAGTTAGACAATTGCCACTGTAATGTTCGCTAACAGTTGTGTTTGTGTAATGTGCAGATCTAGGATGCACTTTAACCATTTATTTGTCTCTTTCTGCAAATGTCTAGTTTTAGCAGAAAACGCATATGTAGCAGGTCATAGCTTAAATGTGCAGATATAGGATGTGTTTTAACCATTTATTTTCTTTCAGCATATGTCTAGTTTTAGCGAAAAACAGATATGTAGCAGATCATAGCTTAAATGTGCAGATATAGGCCTCTAGTTATGAAGCTCCGGACGTGCCTGCCTTCGCCGGCCCCAATACGCTAGCCTAAGCTTGCCTCACATCGCCGCCGCGGACCTGAATACGTTTGCCAAAGTTATCAAAAAAGCTGTCAAAATGCCGCGCACCAAGTACGGGGCGATGAGCAGCGGACTGTGATAGTTATCACTCATCCGATCTCGCTGCTCTTTGGCTTTTTTACAGCTTTATTGATAAGCTGTGACTAAGCACCCAAACTATACTATACTGTTCTACCCCCTATACCGGTGCCCCCGGAGCCCCCGCCGCAACTATAATAAATGTATTAACCCCTAAACCGCCGCTCCCGGAACCGGCCGCCACATACATAATACCTATTAACTCCTATCCTGCCCCCCCTATACCGCCGCCACCTATAATAAAGTTATTAACCCCTATTCTGTGGATCCCGGACCCCGCCGCAACTAAATAAATTGTGTAACCCCTAAACCGCCGCTCCCAGACCCCGCCGCCACGTATATTAAACTTATTAACCCCTAATCTGCCCCCTCTATATCGTCGCCACCTATAATAAATTTATTAACCCCTATCCTGCCCCCCCTACACCGCCGCAACCTATAATAAAATTATTAACCCCTAAACCTAAGTCTAACACTAACCCTAACACCCCCCTAACTTAAATATTAATTAAATAAATCTAAATAAATATTACTCTTATTAAATTAGTTATTCCTATTTAAAACTAAATACTTACCTATAAAATAAACCCTAATATAGCTACAATATTAATAATAATTATATTGTAGCTATTTTAGGATTTATTTTTATTTTACAGGGAAAATTAAATTAAATTAAATTTATTTTAGCTAGGTACAATAGCTATTAAATAGTTATTAACTATTTAATAGCTACCTAGATAAAATAAAGTCAAATTTACCTGTAAAATAAAAACTAACTTAAGTTACAATTACACCTAACACTACACTATCAAATACATTATTCCTATTTAAAACTAAATACTTACCTGTAAAATAAACCCTAAGCTAGCTACAATGTAATTAATAATTACATTGTAGCTATCTTACAGCTAGATTTAGAGTTTGGCGGTAGCCGTCAAAACCAGCGTTAGAGGCTCCTAACGCTGGTTTTGGGCTACCGCTGGTATTTGGAGTCAGTCAGGAAAGGGTTTAACGCTCACTTTGCAGCCGCGACTTTTCCAATCTAACGACAAAACTCCAGCCGCAGAAAAAACCCAGGAGTTAAGAGCTTTCTGGGCTAACGCCGGTTCATAAAGCTCTTAACTACTGTGCTCTAAAGTACACTAACACCCATAAACTACCTATGTACCCCTAAACCGAGGTCCCCCCACATCGCCGCCACTCGATTAATTTTTTTTAACCCCTAATCTGCCGACCGCACACTGCCGCCAGCTACGTTATACTTATGTATCCCTAATCTGCTGCCCCTAACACCGCCGACCCCTATATTATATTTATTAACCCCTAATCTGCCCCCCTCAACGTCACCGACACCTACCTACACTTATTAACCCCTAATCTGCCGACCGGACCACGCCGCTACTATAATAAAGTTATTAACCCCTAATCCGCCTCACTCCCGCCTCAATACCCCTATAATAAATAGTATTAACCCCTAATCTGCCCTCCCTAACCTCACCGACACCTAACTTCAAGTATTAACCCCTAATCTGCCGACCGGATCTCGCTGCTACTATAATAAATGTATTAACCCCTAAAGGTAAGTCTAACCCTAACACTAACACCCCCCTAAATTAAATATAATTTAAATCTAACGAAATAAATTAACTCTTCTTAAATAAAATATTCCTATTTAAAGCTAAATACTTACCTGTAAAATAAATCCTAATATAGCTACAATATAAATTATAATTATATTGTAGCTATTTTAGGATTAATATTTATTTTACAGGCAACTTTGTATTTATTTTAACCAGGTACAATAGCTATTAAATAGTTAATAACTATTTAATAGTTACCTAGTTAAAATAATTACAAAATTACCTGTAAAATAAATCCTAACCTAAATTACAATTAAACCTAACACTACACTATCAATAAATAAATTAAATAAACAACCTACAATTATCTACAATTAAACCTAACACTACACTATCAATAAATTAATTAAATACAATACCTACAAATAAATACAATTACATAAACTAACTAAAGTACAAAAAATAAAAAAGAACTAAGTTACAAAAAATAAAAAAATATTTACAAACATTAGAAAAATATTACAACAATTTTAAACTAATTACACCTACTCTAAGCCCCCTAATAAAATAACAAAGACCCCCAAAATAAAAAATGCCCTACCCTATTCTAAAATTAAAATAGAAAAGCTCTTTTACCTTACCAGCCCTTAAAAGGGCCATTTGCGGGGCATGCCCCAAAGAATTCAGCTCTTTTGCCTGGAAAAAAACATACAATACCCCCCCCAACATTGCAACCCACCACCCACATACCCCTAATCTAACCCAAACCCCCCTTAAATAAACCTAACACTGAGCCCCTGAAGATCTTCCTACATTATCTTCACCACACCGGGTATCAGCGATCCGTCCAGGCTCCGATGTCTTGATCCAAGCCCAATCGGGGGGCTGAAGACATCCATCCTCCGGCTGATGTCTTGATCCAAGCGGGCAGAAGATGACATCCGGACCGGCAAACATCTTCATCCAGGCGGCATCTTCTATGTTCTTTCATCTGATGATGACCGGCTGATCTTCAAGACCTCCAGCGCGGATCCAACCTTTTCTTTCGACGACTAGACGACGAATGAAGGTTCCTTTAAGGGACGTCATCCAAGATGGCGTCCCTCGAATTCCGATTGGCTGATAGGATTCTAAGGTAAGGTAGGAAAATACTGATTGGCTGATGGAATCAGCCAATCAGATTCAAGTTCAATCCGATTGGCTGATCCAATCAGCCACTCAGATTGAGCTCGCATTCTATTGGCTGTTCCGATCAGCCAATCGGAATTCGAGGGACGCCATCTTGGATGACGTCCCTTAAAGGAACCGGCATTCGTCGGGAAGTCGTCGGTGAAGATGGATGTTCCGCGTCGGTGGGATGAACTACATGGATCCGGAAGAAAGAAGATTGAAGATGCCGCTTTATAGAAGACTTCAGTCGGATCATGGACCTCTTCTGCTCCCGCTTGGATGAAGACTTCAGCCGGATCATGGACATCTTCAGTCCCCCGCTTGGGCTTGGATCAAGACATCGGAGGCTCTTCTGGATCGATCGGTGAACCCGGCGTGGTGAAGACAAGGTAGGGAGATCTTCAGGGGCTTAGTGTTAGGTTTATTTAAGGGGGGTTTGGGTTAGATTAGGGGTATGTGGGTGGTGGGTTGTAATGTTGGGGGGGGTATTTTATGGGGGTTTTTTTACAGGCAAAAGAGCTGAATTCTTTGGGGCATGCCCCGCAAAAGGCCCTTTTCAGGGCTGGTAAGGTAAAAACATAATTTATGCTTACCTGATAAATTTATTTCTCTTGTAATGTATCCAGTCCACGGATCATCCATTACTTATGGGATATATTCTCCTTCCCAACAGGAAGCTGCAAGAGTCCACCCACAGCAAAGCTGCTATATAGCTCCTCCCCTAACTGCCATTACCAGTCATTCGACCGAAAACATGCAGAGAAAGGAAAACCATAGGGTGCAGTGGTGACTGTAGTTTAATGGAAAAATTACCTGCCTTAAAGTGACAGGGCGGGCCGTGGACTGGATACACTACAAGAGAAATAAATTTATCAGGTAAGCATAAATTATGTTTTCTCTTGTTAAGTGTATCCAGTCCACGGATCATCCATTACTTATGGGATACCAATACCAAAGCTAAAGTACACGGATGATGGGAGGGACAAGGCAGGTACTTAAAGGTACCCTTTCTCCCAAAAATAGCCTCCGAAGAAGCAAGGTATCAAATTTGTTAAATTTGAAAAAGTATGAAACGCAGACCAAGACTCCGTCTTGTAATCTGTTCAACAGAAGCCACATTTAAAAAAGGCCTAAGTGAAAACCACAGCTCTAGTAGAATGAGCTGTAATCCCTTCAGGAGGCTGCTGTCCAGCAGTCTCATAAGCTAAATGAATTATGCTTTTTAACCAAAAAGACAGAGAGGTTGCTGAAGTCCTTTGACCTCTCCTCTGTCCAGAATAGACAACAAACAAGGTGAATGTTTGATGAAAATCTGTAGTAGCTTGTAAGTAAAACTTTAAAACACGAACCACGTCCAAATTGTGTAATAGACGTTCCTTCTTTGAAGAAGGATTAGGATACAAGAATGGAACAACAATCTCTTGAGTGATATTCTTGTTAGATACCACCTTAGGTAAAAACCCAGGTTGGTACACAGGACTACCTTATCCGTACGGAGAACCAGATAAGGAGAATCACATTGCAACGCAGATAACTCGGAGACTCTATGAGCCGAGGAAATAGCTACCAAAAAGGAACTTTCCAAGATAGAAGTTTGATATCTATGGAATGAAAAGGTTCAAATGGAACTCCTTGAAGAACCTTAAGAACCAGCTTTAAGCTCCATGGCGGAGCAACATTTTTAACCACAGGCTTGGTTCTAACCAAAGCCTGACCAAATGCCTGAACGTCTAGAATACCTGCCAGACGCTTGTGCAAAAGAATAGACAGAGTAGAAATCTGTCCTTTTAAAGAACTAGCTGACAACCCTTTTCTCAAAATCATCTTGGAGAAAAGATAATATCCTGGGAATCCAGACTTTACTCCATGAGTAACCCTTGGATTCATAACAATAAGATATTTACACCATATCTTATGTTAAATTTTCCTAGAGACAGGCTTTTATGCCTGTATTAAGGTATCAATTACTGACTCGGAGAAGCCATGCTTTGATAACATCAAGCGTTCTGTCTAAAGGCAGTCCATCTCAGATTAGTTATATTTAGATGGTTGAAAAGACCCTGAGGTAGAGGGTCCTGTCTCAGAAGCAGAGACCGTGGTGGAAAGGATGACATGTCCACCAGATCTGCATACCAGGTCCTGCGTGGCCACGCAGGCGCTGTCAAAAGCACCAAAGCACTCTCCTGCTTGATCTTGTGCAAACCCCTCCGGAGGGAATTCCCACTCCCCCGGATGAAAAGTCTGACGACTTAGAAAATCTGCCTCCCAGTTCTCAACACCTGGGATAGGGATAGCTTTTAGACAAGAGTGAGTCTCTGTCCAGTGAATTATTTTAAGACTTCTAACATTGCTAGGGAACTTCTGTTCCCCCTTGATGGTTGATGTAAGCCACAGTCGTGATATTGTCCGACTGAAATATGATGTACCTCAGAGTTGCTAACTGAGGCCAAGTCTGAAAAGCATGGAATATCGCTCCCAGTTCCAGAATATTCATTAGAAGGAGGGTCTCCTCCTGAGTCCACTATCCCTGAGCCTTCAGGGAGTTCCAGACTGTATCCAAACCTAAAAGGCTGGCATCTGTTGTAACAATTGTCCCATCTGACCTGCGGAGGGTCATACCCTTGGACAGATGGACCCGAGATAGTCACCAGAGAAGAGAATCTCTGGTTTCTTGGTCCGGATTTAACAGGAGAACAAATCTGTGTAATCCCCGTTCCTCTGGCTGAGCATGCATAGTTGCAGTGGTCTGAAATGTAGGCGTGCAAACGGTACTATGTCCCTTGCCGCTACCATTAAGCCGATTACATTCATGTACTGAGCCACCAAAGGGCGCGGATGGAATGAAGAACACGGCAGAAATTTAGAAACTTTGACAACCTGGACTCCGTCAGGTAAATTTTAATTTCTACAAAATCTATCAGAATCCCTAGGAGGGAAACCCTTGATATTGGGGATAGAGAACTCTTTCCTTGTTCACTTTCCACCCATGCGATCTCAGAAATGCCAGTACTACGTCCGTATGAGACTTGGCAACTTGGATGTTTGACGCCTGTATCAGGATGTTGTCTAAATAAGGGGCCACTTCTATGCCCCGCGGCCTAAGGACCGCCAAAGTGACCCCAGAACCTCCATAAAGATTCTAGGGGCTGTAGTTAACCCAAAGGAAAGAGCTACAAACTGGTAATGCCTGTCTAGAAAGGCAAACCTGAAAAACCGATGGTGATCTTTATGCATCGTAATGTGAGGATAAGCATCCTTCAAATCCATTGTAGTCCTCTATTGACTCTCCTGGATCATAGTTAAGATGGTACGAATAGTTTCCATCTTAAATGATAGAATTCTAAAGAATTTGTTTAAGATCTTTTAGATCCAAAATAGGTCTGAAGGTTTCCTTTCCTTGGGAACCACAAACCGATTTGAGGAAAACTGTGTCCCTGTTCCTCTATTGGAACTGAATGGGTCACGTGCACAATGCAAGAATGTCTCTTTCTTTATCTGGTTTGCAGATAAATGTGAAAGGCAAAAACTCCCCTTTTTTGGGGGGGAAAGCTTTGAAATCCAGAAGATATCTCTGGGGTATAATTTCCAATGCCCAGGGATCCTGGGCATCTCTTGCCCATGCCTGGGCGAAGAATGAAGTCTGCCCCCTATAGGATCCGTTACCAGATAGGGGTCCGTTCCTCATGCTGTTTTAGAGGCAGCAGCAGGCTCCTTGACCTGCTTATCTTTGTTCCAGGTCCGGTTGTCTGCCTTAGAGGAAGTTGATGCCACACCTGCCTTGAATTTTCGAAAGGCACGAAAATTAGGCCTTTTTTGTCCCTTGATTTGGACCTGTCCTGAGGAAGGGCATGATCTTTTCCTCCAGTGATATAAGTAATAATCTCCTTCAAACTAGGCCTGAATAGGGTCTGCCCCTTGAAGGGAAGTTAAGTAGCTTATTTATTAAAGTCACGACAGCTGACCATGATATAAGCCATAGCGCTCTGCACGCCAGTATAGTAAAAAACAGAATTCTTAGCCGTTAGTCTAGTCAAAGGAACAAAGGCATCAGAAAACAAAGGAATTGGCTAGCTTAAGTGCTCTAAGCTTGTCAAATATATTCATCCAATGGAGCCTGTAAAGCCTCATCAAGAGACTCAAACCAGAACGCCGCAGCAGCAGTGACAGGAGCAATGCGTGCAAGGGGCTGCAGGATAAAACCTTGTTGAATAAACATTTTTTATCCATTGGATCTAAAAAAGCCCAACAGTCCTCGCCAGAGGTAGTGGTACGCTTAGCTAGAGTAGAAACTCTTCTCTCCACCTTAGGAACTGTCTGCCATAAGTCCCGTGTGGTGGCAACTATTAGAAAACATTCTTCTAAAAAATAGGAGGGGAAGAGAACGGCACACCTGGTCTATCCCATTCCTTATGAAAAATTTTAGTAAACCTCTTTAGGTATTGGAAAAACATAAGTACACACCGGCACTGCATATTATTTATCCAGTCTACACAATTTCTCTGGCACTGCGATTGTACACATTCATTCAGAGCAGCTAAAGCCTCCCTGAGCAACAAGTGGAGGTTCTCAAGCATAAATTTTAAATGTAGAAATATCAGAATCTGGTTAAATCATCTTCCCTGAGTCACAAATATCACCCACAGACTAAGCATATTGTGAGGTAGTATCAGACATGGTTCTTAAAGCGTCTGTATGCTCTGTATCTACCCCCAGAGCTGTTTTGCTTTCCTTTAATTTCAGGTAGTCTGACTAATACTGCTGCCAGTGTATTATACACAACCTTTGCCATGTCTTGTAAAATAAACGCTATGGGCGCCATTGATATACTTGGCGCCATTTGAGCGTGAGTCCCTGGAGCGGGAGTCAAAGGGTCTGACACGTGGGGAGAGTTAGTCGGCATAACTTCCCCCTCGACAGAATCCTCTGGTAAAATAAACGCTATGGGTGCCCTTGATGTACTTGGCGCCATTTGAGCGTGAGTCCCTAAAGCGGGAGTCAAAGGGTCTGACACGTGGGGAGAGTTAGTCGGCATAACTTCCCCCTCGACAGAATCCTCTGGTGATAATGTTTTTAAATACAAAAAATGATCTTTATTGTTTAACATGAAATCAGTACATCTGGTACACATTCTAAAATGGGGTTCCACCATGGCTTTAAACATAATAAACACAGAGCCTCCTCTATGTTAGACATGTTAGAACTAATAAAGAGACTAGTAAGCTTGGAAAACACTTTAAATCAAGTTAACAAGCAAATATAACAAACGTTACTGTGCCTTTAAGAGAAACAAATTTTGTCAAAATTTGAAAAACAGTGAAAAAAGGCAGTGAATCAAACGAAATTTTTACAGTACATGTAATAAGTTAACAGAGCATTGCACCCACTTGCAAATGGATGATTAACCCCTTAATGCAAAAAACAGATAAAAAAAAAAAAACGACATTTTTTTAAACAGACACAACAAAACTGCCACAGCTGAGCTGTGGATTACCTTCCCTATAACTGTTTCTATGCAAAATTTAAGCCAGCCATGTGGAAAAATTAGGCCCCAATAAGTTTTATCACCAAACATATGTTAAAAAACAATTAAACATGCCAGCAAACGTTTTAAAACACATTCTTATAAGAGTATGTATGTCTATTAATAAGCCTGATCCAGTCGCTATCACTGCATTTAAGGCTTTACTTACATTACTTCGGTATCAGCAGTATTTTCTTAGTCAATTCCATTCCTTAGAAAAATATATTACTGCACATACCTTAGCATATATCTCTATCAATCAGCCTGGTACCAGTCGCTTTCACTGCATTTAAAGGCTGTACTTACATTACTTCGGTATCAGCAGTATTTTCTTAGTCAATTCCATTCCTTAGAAAAATATTTTACTGCACATACCTTATTTGCAGGAAAACCTGCACGCCATTCCCCCTCTGAAGTACCTTACTCCTCAGAATGTGTGAGAACAGCAACTGGATCTTAGTTACGTCTGCTAAGATCATAGAAAAAACGCAGGCAGATTCTTCTTCCAAATACTGCCTGAGATAAACAGCACACTCCGGTGCCATTTAAAAATAACAAACTTTTGATTGAAGAAATAAACTAAGTATAAAAAACCACAGACTCTCACGACCTCCTATCTATGTTGAGACTTGCAAGAGAATGACTGGTAATGGCAGTTAGGGGAGGAGCTATATAGCAGCTTTGCTGTGGGTGGACTCTTGCAGCTTCCTGTTGGGAAGGAGAATATATCCCATAAGTAATGGATGATCCGTGGACTGGATACACTTAACAAGAGAAACAGCTTTTTTATTTTAATTTTATTTTGGGGGGCTTTGTTATTTTATTAGGGGGCTTAGAGTAGGTGTAATTAGTTTAAAATTGTTGTAATATTTTTCTAATGTTTGTAAATATTTTTTTATTTTTTGTAACTTAGTTCTTTTTTATTTTTTGTACTTTAGTTAGTTTATTTAATTGTATTTATTTGTAGGTATTGTCTTTAATTAATTTATTGATAGTGTAGTGTTAGGTTTAATTGTAGATAATTGTAGGTAGTTTATTAAATTTATTTATTGATAGTGTAGTGTTAGGTTTAATTGTAACTTAGGTTAGGATTTATTTTACAGGTAATTTTGTAATTATTTTAACTAGGTAACTATTAAATAGTTATTAACTATTTAATAGCTATTGTACTTGGTTAAAATAAATACAAAGTTGCCTGTAAAATAAATATTAATCCTAAAATAGCTACAATATAATTATAATTTATATTGTAGCTATATTAGGATTTATTTTACAGGTAAGTATTTAGCTTTAAATAGGAATAATTTATTTAATAAGAGTTAATTTATTTCGTTAGATTTAAATTATATTTAATTTAGGGGGTGTTAGTGTTAGGGTTAGACTTAGCTTTACGGGTTAATACATTTCTTATAGTAGCGGCGAGATCCGGTCGGCAGATTAGGGGTTAATAAGTGTAGGTAGGTGGAGGCGACATTGGGGGTGGCAGATTAGGGGTTAATAAATATAATATAGGGGTCGTGGTGTTAGGGGCAGCAGATTAGGGGTACATAGGGATAACGTAGGTTGCGGCGGTGTACAGAGCGGCAGATTAGGGGTTAATAATAATATGCAGGGGTCAGCGATAGCGGGGGCGGCAGATTAGGGGTAAATAAATATAATATAGGGGTCGGCGGTGTTAGGGGCAGCAGATTAGGGGTACATAGGTATAATGTAGGTTGCGGCGGTGTACGGAACGGCAGATTAGGGATTAATAATAATATGCAGGGGTCAGCGATAGCGGGCGGCAGATTAGGGGTTAATAAGTGTAAGGTTAGGGGTGTTTAGACTCGGGGTACATGTTAGGGTGTCAGGTGCAGACTTAGGAAGTGTTTCTCAATAGGAAACAATGGGGCTGCGTTAGGAGCTGAACGCTGCTTTTTTTCAGCTCAAACAGCCCCATTGTTTGCTATGGGGGAATCGTGCACGAGCACGTTTTTGAACCTGGCCATGTTTGTAAGCAACGCTGGTATTTAGAGTTGCAGTGGCGGTAAATATGCTCTACGCTCCCTTTTTTGGAGCCTAACTCAGCCCTTCTGTGAACTCTAAATACCAGCGGTATTTAAAAGGTGCGGGGAAAAAAAAGCATGCGTAGCTAACGCACCCCTTTGGCCGCAGAACTCTAAATCTAGCCGTATGGATTTATATTTATTTTACAGGCAACTTTGTATTTATTTTAACTGGGTACAATAGTTATTAAATAGTTATTAACTATTTAATAACTACCTAGCAAAAATAAATACAACATTACCTTTAAAATAAATCCTAACCTAAGTTACAATTAAACCTAACACTACACTATCATTAAATAAATTAAATTAATTAACTACAAGTAGCTACAATTAAATACAATTAAATAAACTAACTAAAGTCCAAAAACCCCCACTAAATTACAGAAAATAAAAAAAGATTACAAGAATTTTAAACTAATTCCACCTAAACTAAGCCCCCTAATAAAATAAAAAAAAACAAAATAATAAAAGTCCCTACCCTATACTACATTACAAAGTAACCAGCTCTTTTACCAGCCCTTAAAAGGGCTTTTTGAGGGGCATGCCCCAAAGTAATCAGCTCTTTTGCCTTTTAAAAAAAATACAACCCCCCCAACATTAAAACCCACCACCCACATACCCCTACTCTAACCCACCCAAACCCCCTTAAATAAACCTAACACTACCCCCTGAAGATCTCCCTACCTTGAGTCGTGTTCACCCAGCCAGGCCGAAGTCATCATCCAAGGGGCGCTGAAGATGTCTTCCATCCGATAGAAGTCTTCATCCAAGGGGCGCTGAAGAGCTCTTCCATCCGATAGAAGTCTTCATCCAGGCGATGTCTTCAATCTTCATCCATCCGGAGCGGAGCCATCTTCAAAGCAGCCGACGCGGAGCCATCCTCTTCAAACAACACCTACTCGCCGAATGACTATTCTTTTAAGATGGCGTCCCTCGAATTCCAATTGGCTGATAGGATTCTATCAGCCAATCGGAATTAAGGTAGGAAAAATCTGATTGGCTGATTCAATCAGCCAATCAGATTGAAGTTCAATCCGATTGGCTGATCCAATCAGCCATTCAGATTGAGCTTGCATTCTATTGGCTGTTACGGTCAACCAATAGAATGCAAGCTCAATCTGATTGGCTGATTGGATCAGCCAATCAGATTTTTCCTACCTTAATTCCGATTGGCTGATAGAATCCTATCAGCCAATCGGAATTCGAGGGATGCCATCTTCGATGATGTCACTTAAAGGAATATTCATTTGGCGAGTAGGTGTCGGTGGAAGAGGATGGCTCTGCATCGGCTGCTTTGAAGATTGCTCTGCTCCGGATGGATGAAGATTGAAGACGCCCCCTGGATGAAGACTTCTATCGGATGGAAGACCTCTTCAGCGCCCCCTGGATGAAGACTTCTATCGGATGGAAGACATCTTCAGCGCCCCTTGGATGATGACTTCGGCCCGGCTGGGTGAACACGACCCAAGGTAGGGAGATCTTCAGGGGGTTAGTGTTAGGTTTTTTTAAGGGGGGTTTGGGTGGGTTAAAGTAGGGGTATGTGGGTGATGGGTTTTAATGTTGGGGGTTGTATTTTTTTTTACAGGCAAAAGAGCTGATTACTTTGGGGTATGCCCCGCAAAATGCCCTTTCTCTTGTAAGGTGTATCCAGTCCACGGATCATCCATTACTTGTGGGATATTCTCATTCCCAACAGAAAGTTGCAAGAGGACACCCACAGCAGAGCTGTCTATATAGCTCCTCCCCTAACTGCCATATCCAGTCATTCTCTTGTAACTCTAAACAAGCATGGAGGTAGTAATAGAGAAGTGGTGAAATGTAGCTGTTATTTTGCTTCAATCAAAAGTTTATTATTTTTAAATGGTACCGGAGTTGTACTATTTTGTTCCAGGCAGAAAAATAGAAGAATCTGCCTGTGATTTCTATGATCTTAGCAGGTTGTAACTAAGATCCATTGCTGTTCTCACACATGACTGAAGAGAGAGATAACTTCAGTGGGGGAATGGCGTGCAGGTTATCCTGCTATGAGGTATGTGCAGTTAAGATTTTTCTAGAAGAAGTGAATGCTAGAAAATGCTGCTGATATCAAATTTATGTAAGGTAAGCCTGAATACAGTGATTTAATAGCGACTGGTATCATGCTTACTTTCTGAGGTAATACTCTTTTATATTTACAATATAAAACGTTTGCTGGCATGTTTAAACGTTTTTATATATACTTTGGTGATAAAACTTTATTGGGGCCTAGTTTTTTCCACATGGCTGGCTTAAATTTGCCTAGAAACAGTTTCCTGAGGCTTTCCACTTTGTTACTATGAGTGGGAGGGGCCTAATTTAGCACTTTTTTGCGCAGTAACTTTTACAGACTGAGACATCCAGCTTCCTCCAGGAGTCCCCTGAATGCTATGGGACATCTCTAAAGGGCTCTTAGGCTTTCCAAAATCGTTTGTTGGGGAAGGTAGGCCCAGAGCAAGGCTGTGGCAGTTGGTGTGACTGTTAAAAAACGTTTATATCGTTTTTTTAATCTGTTTTTTGAACTAAGGGGTTAATCATCCATTTGCAAGTGGGTGCAATGTTTTTCAAATTCTGACAAAATTTGTTTCTCTTAAATGCACAGTACCGTTTCTTATATTTGCTTGTTAACTTGATTTAAAGTGTTTTCCAAGCTTGCTAGTCTCATTGCTAGTCTGTACAAACATGTCTGACATAGAGGAAACTCCTTGTTCATTATGTTTAAAAGCCATGGTGGAACCCCCTCTTAGAATGTGTACCAAAAGTACTGATTTCACTTTAAGCAATAAAGATCATATTCTGTCTTTAAAAAATTTATCACCAGAGGAATCTGAGGAGGGGGAAGTTATGCCGACTAACTCTCCCCACGTGTCAGATCCTTTGACTCCCACTCAAGGGACTCACGCTCAAATGGCGCCAAGTACATCCAGGGTGCCCATAGCGTTTACTTTACAAGACATGGCGGCAGTCATGGATAATACACTGTCAGCGGTATTAGCCAGACTACCTGAATTTAGAGGAAAGTGAGATAGCTCTGGAGTTAGACGAAATACAGAGCATACTGACGCTTTAAGAGCTATGTCTGATACTGCCTCACAATATGCAGAAGCTGAAGAAGGAGAGCTTCTTTCTGTGGGTGATGTTTCTGACTCAAGGAAGATGATGCAACCTGATTCTGATATTTCTACATTTAAATTTAAGCTTGAACACCTCCGCGTGTTACTCAGGGAGGTTTTAGCTCCTCTGAATGACTGTGATACAATTGCAGTGCCAGAGAAATTGTGTAGATTGGATAAATACTATGCAGTGCCGGTGTGCACTGATGTTTTTCCAATACCTAAAAGGTTTACAGAAATTATTACTAAGGAATGGGATAGACCAGGTGTGCCGTTCTCTCCTCCTCCTATTTTTAGAAAAATGTTTCCAATAGACGCCACCACACGGGACTTATGGCAGACAGTTCCTAAGGTGGAGGGAACAGTTTCTACTCTAGCAAAGCATACTAATATCCCTGTCGAGGACAGTTGTGCTTTCTTAGATCCAATGGATAAAAAGTTAGAGGGTTACCTTAAGAAAATGTTTATTCAACAAGGTTTTATCCTACAGCCCCTTGCATGCATTGCTCCTGTCACTGCTGCTGCGGCGTTCTGGTTTGAGTCTCTGGAACAGGCTTTACAGGTAGCGACTCCATTGGATGACATACTTGACAAGCTTAGAGCACTTAAGCTAGCCAATTCTTTTGTTTCTGATGCCATTGTTCATTTGACTAAACTAACGGCTAAGAATTCTGGTTTTGCTATCCAGGCGCACAGAGCACTATGTCTTAAATCATGGTCAGCTGACGTTACTTCAAAGTCTAAGCTGCTTAACATTCCCTTCAAGGGGCAGACCCTATTCGGGCCTGGTTTGAAGGAGATTATTGCTGATATCACTGGAGGAAAAGGTCATGCCCTTCCTCAGGATAGGTCCAAATCAAGGGCCAAACAGTCTAATTTTCGTGCCTTTCGAAACTTCAAGGCAAGTGCGGCATCAACTTCCTCTAATGCAAAGCAAGAGGGAACTTTTGCTCAGTCCAAGACGGTCTGGAGACCTAAACAGGCCTGGAACAAAGGTAAGCAGGCCAAAAAGCCTGCTGCTACCTCTAAGACAGCATGAAGTAATGGCCCCCTATCCGGTAACGGATCTAGTAGGGGGCAGACTTTCGCTCTTCGCTCAGGCATGGGCAAGAGATGTCCAGGATCCCTGGGCGTTGGAAATTATATCCCAGGGATATCTTCTGGACTTCAAGGCTTCCCCCCCAAAAGGGAGATTTCACCTTTCACAATTATCTGCAAACCAGATAAAGAGAGAGGCATTCTTACACTGTGTACAAGACCTCCTAGTTATGGGAGTGATCCATCCAGTTCCAAAGGAGGAACAGGGACAGGGATTTTACTCAAATCTGTTTGTCATTCCCAAAAAAGAGGGAACCTTCAGACCAATTTTGGATCTAAAGATCTTAAACAAATTCCTCAGAGTTCCATCATTCAAGATGGAAACTATTCGTACCATCCTACCTATGATCCAGGAGGGTCAATACATGACTACAGTGGATTTAAAGGATGCTTATCTTCACATTCCGATACACAAAAATCATCATCGGTTTCTTAGGTTTGCCTTCCTAGACAGGCATTACCAGTTTGTAGCTCTTCCCTTTGGGTTAGCTACAGCCCCAAGAATTTTTACGAAGGTTCTGGGGTCGCCATCCTGATTCAGGCGTCAAACCAAATTGCCAAGTCTCATACGGACATAGTGTTGGCATTTCTGAGGTTGCATGGGTGGAAGGTGAACGAGGAAAAGAGTTCTCTATCCCCCCTCACAAGAGTTTCCTTCCTAGGGACTCTGATAGATTCTGTAGAAATGAAAATTTACCTGACGGAGTCCAGGTTATCAAAACTTCTAAATTCCTGCCGTGTTCTTTATTCCATTCCTCGCCCTTCGGTGGCTCAGTGCATGGAAGTAATCGGCTTAATGGTAGCGGCAATGGACATAGTGCCGTTTGCACTCCTACATCTCAGACCGCTGCAAGTCTGAATGCTCAGTCAGTGGAATGGGGATTACACAGATTTGTCCCCTCTACTAAATCTGGATCAAGAAACCAGGGATTCTCTTCTCTTGTGGCTATCTCGAGTCCATCTGTCCAAAGGTATGACCTTTCGCAGGCCAGATTGGACAATTGTAACGACAGATGCCAGCCTTCTAGGTTGGGGTGCAGTCTGGAACTCCCTGAAGGCTCAGGGATCATGGACTCAGGAGGAGTCACTCCTTCCAATAAATATTCTGAAACTGAGAGTGATATTCAATGCTCTTCAGGCTTGGCCTCAGTTAGCAACTCTGAGGTTCATCAGATTTCAGTTGGACAACATCACGACTGTGGCTTACATAAACCATCAAGGGGGAACAAGGAGTTCCCTAGCGATGTTAGAAGTTTCAAAGATAATTCGCTGGGCAGAGATTCACTCTTGCCACCTATCAGCTATCCATATCCCAGGTGTAGAGAACTGGGAGGCGGATTTTCTAAGTCATCAGACTTTTCATCCGGGGGAGTGGGAACTCCATCCCGAGGTCTTTGCACAATTGATTCATCATTGGGGCAAGCCAGAACTGGATCTCATGGCATCTCGCCAGAACGCCAAGCTTCCTTGTTACGGATCCAGGTCCAGGGATCCCAAGGTGACGCTGGTAGATGCTCTAGCAGCGCCCTGGTCTTTCAAACTGGTTTATGTGTTTCCACCATTTCCTCTGCTCCCTCGTCTGATTGCCAAGATCAAGCAGGAGAGAGCATCGGTGATCTTGATAGCGCCTGCGTGGCCACGCAGGACCTGGTATGCAGATCTAGTGGACATGTCATCCTTTCCACCTTGGACTCTGCCGTTAAGACAAGACCTTCTACTACAAGGTCCTTTCAATCATCCAAATCTAATTTCTCTGAGACTGACTGCCTGGAGATTGAACGCTTGATGTTATCAAAGCGTGGCTTCTCCGAGTCAGTCATTGATACCTTAATACAGGCATGAAAGCCTGTCACCAGGAAAATTTACCATTAGATATGGCGTAAATATCTTTATTGGTGTGAATCCAAGGGTTACTCATGGAGTAAGGTCAGGATTCCCAGAAAATTATCCTTTCTCCAAGAAGGTTTGGAAAAAGGATTGTCAGCTTGTTCCTTAAAGGGACAGATTTCTGCCCTGTCTATTCTTTTGCACAAGCGTCTGGCAGATGTTCCAGATGTTCAGGCATTTTGTCAGGCTTTAGTTAGAATCAAGCCTGTGTTTAAACCTGTTGCTCCGCCATGGAGCTTAAATCTGGTTCTTAAAGTTCTTCAAGGAGTTCCGTTTGAACCTCTTCATTCCATAGATATCAAACTTTTATCTTGGAAAGTTCTGTTTTTGGTAGCTATTTCCTTGGCTCGTAGAGTCTCCGAGTTATGTGCCTTACAATGTGATTCTCCTTATCTGATCTTCCATGTGGATAAGGTAGTCCTGCGTACCAAACCTGGGTTTTTACCTAAGGTGGTATCTAATAAGAATATCAATCAAGAGATTGTTGTTCCATCTTTATGTCCTAATCCTTCTTCAAAGAAGGAACGTCTATTACACAATCTGGATGTGGTTCGTGCTTTAAAGTTTTACTTACAAGCTACTAAAGATTTTCGTCAAACATCTGCTTTGTTTGTTGTCTACTCTGGACAGAGGAGAGGTCAAAAGGCTTCGGCAACCTCTCTTTCTTTTTGGCTAAGAAGCATAATCCGCTTAGCCTATGAGACTGCTGGCCAGCAGCCTCCAGAAAGGATTACAGCTAATTCTACTAGAGCTGTGGTTTCCACCTGGGCCTTTAAAAATGAGGCTTCTGTTGATCAGATTTGCAAGGTGGCGACTTGGTCTTCGCTTCATACTTTTTCAAAATTCTACAAGTTTGATACTTTTGCTTCTTCGGAGGCTATTTTTGGGAGAAAGGTTTAACAGGCAGTGGTACCTTTCGTTTAAGTACCTGCCTTGTCCCTCCCTTCATCCGTGTACTTTAGCTTTGGTATTGGTATCCCACAAGTAATGGATGATCCGTGGACTGGATACACCTTACAAGAGAAAATATAACTAATGCTTACCTGATAAATGTATTTCTCTTGTGGTGTATCTAGTCCACGGTCCGCCCTGTCATTTTAAGGCAGGTATTTTTTAACTTTAAACTACAGTCACCACTGCACCCTATGGTTTCTCCTTTCTCTGCTTGTTTTCGGTCGAATGACTGGATATGGCAGTTAGGGGAGGAGCTATATAGACAGCTCTGCTGTGGGTGTCCTCTTGCAACTTCCTGTTGGGAATGAGAATATCCAATAAGTAATGGATGATCCGTGGACTGGATACACCACAAGAGAAATACATTTATCAGGTAAGCATAAATTATGTTTTTAAGGGCTAGTAAAAGAGCTTATTACTTTGTAATGTAGTATAGGGTAGGGACTTTTATTATTTTGGGGTGTTTTTATTTTATTAGGGGTAATTAGTTTAAAATTCTTGTAATGTTTTTTTTTATTTTCTGTAATTTAGTGTTTATTTTTTTGTACTTTAGTTAGTTTATTTAATTGTATTTAATTGTAGCTACTTGTAGTTAATTAATTTAATTTATTTAATGATAGTGTAGTGTTAGGTTTAATTGTAACTTAGGTTAGGATTTATTTTACAGGTAATTTTGTATTTATTTTAGCTAGGTAGTTATTAAATAGTTAATAACTATTTAATAACTATTGTACCTAGTTAAAATAAATACAAAGTTACCTGTAAAATAAATATAAATCCAAAGGCCTAGATTTGGAGTTTGGCGGTAGCCGTGAAAACCAGCGTTAGAGGCTCCTAACGCTGGTTTTAGGCTACCTCCGGTATTTGGAGTCACTCAAAAAAGGGTCTAACGCTCACTTTTCAGCCGCGACTTTTCCATACCACACATACCCTTAAGTCAATTGCATATCCTATCTTTTTAATGGGATTTTTCTAACTCCGGTATTTAGAGTCGTGTCTGAAGTGAGCGTTAGAATTCTAACGACAAAACTCCAGCCGCAGAAAAAAGTCAGTAGTTAAGAGCTTTCTGGGCTAACGCCGGTTCGTAAAGCTCTTGACTACTGTACTCTAAAGTACACTAACACCCATAAACTACCTATGTACCCCTAAACCGAGGCCCCCCCACATCGCCGCCACTCGATTAAATTTTTTTAACCCCTAATCTGCCGACCGCCACCTACGTTATCCTTATGTACCCCTAATCTGCTGCCCCTAACACCGCCGACCCCTATATTATATTTATTAACCCCTAACCTGCCCCCCACAACGTCGCAGCCAGCTACCTACAATAATTAACCCCTAATCTGCCGACCGCAAAGGGCTGCTACTTAAGTTATCCTTATGTACCCCTAATCTGCTGCCCCTAACACCGCCGACCCCTATATTATATTTATTAACCCCTAACCTGCCCCCCACAACGTCGCCTCCACCTGCCTACACTTATTAACCCCTAATCTGCCGACCGCAAAGAGCCGCCACCTACATTATAGCTGATGCCCCTAACACCGCCGACCCCTATATTATATTTATTAACCCCTAATCTGCCCCCCACAACGTCGCCTCCACCTGCCTACACTTATTAACCCCAAATCTGCCGAGCGGACCGCACCGTTATCATAATAAAGTTATTAACCCCTAATCCACCTCACTAACCCTATAATAAATAGTATTAACCCCTAATCTGCCCTCCCTAACATTGCCGACACCTAACGTCAAACATTAACCCCTAATCTGCCGACTGGAGCTCACCGCTATTCTAATAAATGTATTAACCCCTAAAGCTAAGTCTAACCCTAACACTAACACCCCCCTAACTTAAATATAATTTAAATCTAACAAAATAAATTAACTCTTATTAAATAAATTATTCCTATTTAAAGCTAAATACTTACCTGTAAAATAAATCCTAATATAGCTACAATATAAATTATAATTATATTATAGCTATTTTAGGATTAATATTTATTTTACAGGTAACTTTGTATTTATTTTAACCAGGTATAATAGCTATTAAATAGTTAAGAACTATTTAATAGCTAAAATAGTTAAAATAATTACAAAATTACCTGTAAAATAAATCCTAACCTAAGTTACAATTAAACCTAACACTATACTATCATTAAATTAATTAAATAAAATACCTACAATTACCAACAATTAAACCTAACACTACACTATCAAGACATTAATTAAATACAATACCTAAAAATAACTACAATGAAATAAACTAACTAAAGTACAAAAAATGAAAAAGAACTAAGTTACAAAAAATAAAAAAATATTTACAAACATAAGAAAAATCTTACAACAATTTTAAACTAATTACATCTACTCTAAGCCCCCTAATAAAATAACAAAGCCCCCCAAAATAAAAAATGCCCTACCCTATTCTAAATTAATAAAGTTCAAAGCTCTTTTACCTTCGATATCTTCATCCAACCCAAGAGGGGGCTAGACATCCATCATCCGATGGCTGAAGAAGTCCAGAAGAGGGTCCAAAGTCTTCATCCTATCCGGGAAGAAGAGTAGATCCGGACCAGCAACCATCTTCTTCCAAGCGGCATCTTCTATCTTCATCTGATGAGGACCGGCTCCATCCTGAAGACCTCCACCGCGGACCCATCTTCATCCGGCGACGTCCAACTGAAGAATGACGGTTCCTTTAAGGGACATCATCCAAGATGGCGTCCCTCGATTCCGATTGGCTGATAGGATTCTATCAGCCAATCGGAATTAAGGTAGGAATATTCTGATTGGCTGATGGAATCAGCCAATCAGAATCAAGTTCAATCCAATTGGCTGATTGGATCAGCCAATCGGATTGAACTTGATTCTGATTGGCTGATTCCATCAGCCAATCAGAATATTCCTACCCTAATTCCGATTGGCTGATAGAATCCTATCAGCCAATCGGAATCGAGGGACGCCATCTTGGATGACGTCATTTAAAGGAACCGTCATTCGTCGTTCAGTCGTCGGCCAGGATGGATGTTCCGCGTCGGAGGTCTTCCGGATGCTGCCGCTCCGCTCCGGATGGATGACTATAGAAGATCCCGCTTGGATGAAGACTTCAATCGGATGGAAGACCTCTTCTGCCCCGCTTGGATGAAGACTTCTACCGGATGGAGGACCTCTTCTTGCTCCGCTTGGATTAAGAGTTTGGCTCGGCTGGGTGAAGACGACTCAAGGTTGGGAGATCTTCAGGGGCTTAGTGTTAGGTTTATTTAAGGGGGGTTTGGGTTAGATTAGGGGTATGTGGGTGGTGGGTTGTAATGTTGGGGGGGGGGTATTGTATGTTTTTTTTTACAGGCAAAAGAGCTGAACTTCTTGGGGCATGCCCTGCAAAGGGCCCTGTTCAGGGCTGGTAAGGTAAAAGAGCTTTGAACTTTAGTAATTTAGAATAGGGTAGGGCATTTTTTTTATTTTGGGGGGCTTTGTTATTTTATTAGGAGGCTTAGAGTAGGTGTAATTAGTTTAAAATTGTTGTAATATATTTCTAATGTTTGTAAATATTTTTTTATTTTTTGTACTTTAGTTAGTTTATTTAATTGTATTTATTTGTAGGAATTGTATTTAATTTATTTATTGATAGTGTAGTGTTAGGTTTAATTGTAACTTAGGTTAGGATTTATTTTACAGGTAAATTTGTAATTATTTTAACTATTTTAGCTATTAAATAGTTCTTAACTATTTAATAGCTATTGTACCTGGTTAAAATAAATACAAAGTTACCTGTAAAATAAATATTAATCCTAAAATAGCTATAATATAAATATAATTTATATTGTAGCTATATTAGGATTTATTTTACAGGTAAGTATTTAGCTTTAAATAGGAATAATTTATTTAATAAGAGTTCATTAATTTCGTTAGATTAAAATTATATTTAAGTTAGGGGGGTGTTAGTGTTAGGGTTAGACTTAGCTTTAGGGGTTAATACATTTATTAGAATAGCGGTGAGCTCCAGTCAGCAGATTAGGGGTTAATAATTGAAGTTAGGTGTCGGCGATGTTAGGGAGGGCAGATTAGGGGTTAATACTATTTATGATAGGGTTAGTGAGGCAGATTAGGGGTTAATAACTTTATAATAATAGCGGTGCGGTCCGGTCGGCAGATTAGGGGTTAATAAGTGTAGGCAGGGGGAGGCGACGTTGTGGGGGCAGATTAGGGGTTAATAAATATAATATAGGGGTCGGCGATGTTAGGGCAGCAGATTAGGGGTACATAGGGATAATGTAAGTAGCGGCGGTTTACGGAGCGGCAGATTAGGGGTTAATAATAATATGCAGGGGTCAGCGATAGTGGGGGCGGCAGATTAGGGATTAATAAGTGTAAGGTTAGGGGTGTTTAGACGTTGTGGGGGTACATGTTAGGGTGTTAGGTGCAGACGTAAGAAGTTTTGTAGCAAACAATGGGGCTGCGTTAGGAGCTGAACGCGGCTTTTTTGCAGGTGTTAGGTTTTTTTTCAGCTCAAACAGCCCCATTGTTTCCTATGGGGGAATCGTGCACGAGCACGTTTTTGAGGCTGGCCGCTTGCGTAAGCAACTCTGGTATCGAGAGTTGAAGTTGCGTTAAATATGCTCTACGCTCCTTTTTTGGAGCCTAATGCTGACATTATATGGACTCTCAATACCAGAGTTATTTTTATGGTGCGGCCAGAAAAAAGCCGGTGTTAGCTACGCGGGTCCTTACCGACAAAACTCTAAATCTATCCGTAAGATAGCTACAATGTAATTATTAATTACATTGTAGCTAGCTTAGGGTTTATTTTACAGGTAAGTATTTAGTTTTAAATAGGAATAATTTATTTAATGATAGTGTAGTGTTAGGTGTAATTGTAACTTAGGTTAGTTTTTATTTTACAGGTAAATTTGACTTTTTTTTATCTAGGTAGCTATTAAATAGTTAATAACTATTTAATAGCTATTGTAACTAGTTAAAATAAATTAAAATTTGCCTGTAAAATAAACATAAATCCTAAGATAGCTACAATATAATTATTAGTAATATTGCAGCTATATTAGGGTTTATTTTATAGGTAAGTATTTAGTTTTAAATAGGAATAACTAATTTAATAAGAGAAATATTTATTTAGATTTATTTAATTAATATTTAAGTTAGGGGGGTGTTAGGGTTAGTGTTAGACTTAGGTTGAGGGGTTAATAATTTTATTATAGGTTGCGGCGGTGTAGGGGGGGCAGGATAGGGGTTAATAAATTTATTATAGGTTGCGGCGGTGTAGGGGGGGCAGGATAGGGGTTAATAGGTATTATGTAGGTGGCGGCGGGGTCGGGGAGCGGCGGTTTAGGGGTTAATATAATTAATTATAGTGGCGGTGGGCTCCAGGAGCGGCGGTTTAGTGGTTACCAAGTTTAATATAGGTGGCGGCGGTGTAGGGGGGCAGATTAGGGGTGTTTAGACTGGGGGTACATGTTAGGTTGTTAGGGGCAGACATCTCCCATAGGAATCAATGGGATATCGGGCAGCAGCGAACATGAGTTTTGCTATGGTCAGATTCCCATTGATTCCTATGGGATCCGCTGCCTCCAGGGCAGCGGATTGAAAACCAGGTATGCTGGGCCGGAAAAGTGCCGAGCATACCTGGTAGTCATTTGATAACTTCCAAAAGTAGTCAGATTGTGCCGAATTTGCGTTCGGAACATCTGGAGTGACGTAATAATCGATATGTGTCGGACTGAGTCCGGCGGATCGAAGCTTACGTCACTAGATTCTACTTTTGCTGGGCAGTAGGGCTTGATATCTTAGGCAAATCAGCCTCGCCACAAATACTCTGCGGAATTCCAGCGTATTTGAGGTTGACGGCTTGATAACTAGAGGTCATAGGATGCGCCTTAACCATTTATTTGTCTCTTTCTGCAAATGTCTAGTTTTAGCGAAAAACACATATGTAGCAGGTCATAGCTTAAATGTGCAGATATAGGATGATATTTAACCATTTATTTCTCTATTTCAGCAAATGTCTAGTTTTAGCAAAAACGCATATGTAGCAGGTCATAGCTTAGAAACAAACAGATATGCAGTTTAGCCAATCAGTGCAGACTTCTAAATAACTCCACGGGAGTGAGCACAATGTTCTCTATATGACACACATCAACTAGTACTGTCTAACTTTGAAAAAACTTTCAAATTGCAATGAGCTAAGAGGCGGTTTTCAACGGTTTAGAAATCAGTTTGAGCCTTCCTAGGTTTAGCTTTTCAAAAATACCACTAATGGAACAAAGCAAATTTAATGATTAAAGTCAATTGGAAAGTTGTTCAAAATGTCATGCCCTATCTGAATCATGAAAGTTTAATTTTGACTAGACTGTCCCTTTAAGGTTTATTAAATATGAGTATTTTAACCGGTATTAGGTTATTTTGTTTTTTAGTATTTTGGCCTGTATTAAAGGATTACTGTAGTTTTATTCTTGGCATATATAACAATGATATAAATCGGGTTATAATGTTCAGAAATAATTACTACTTGCAGTTTTAAATGATCCTCATAATATATATAAAAAAAACATTTAAAATCTTCTAAATGATGTAGGCTAAGACAGCTCACAAATATGGGCTGTACAATCGTCCGTATATTCAACCAATAAAATTCAGCTTTTATTAATCTAATTAAAACGTTTAGTCAGCATCTAGCGCATGCGCAATTTGACCCGAGCTATAAAAAGTTATTTCTTTCTTATGCCCACACAATAATAAGTTGCTCATTAATGCTAGGGAGACTCTGTATGCGAACAGCAGTCACCTTATTAGCACAGCTCTGTCACCCGCTCTGCAATTTCAATACAGAGAAACACAAGGTGACATTCTCTGACGTGTCAGAAGTTTGCGCAGGCGCATCGCGGATAATGTCCGCCATATTGGTACCTGGGTTCTAATGCAGGATAGGGCTAGGTGATCAGATACCCACGGAGTGGGTTTGGAAATCAGGATTACTTTGTGAATTAATTGCAGGCAAACAGTAAGGCCTAGATTTAGAGTTCGGCGGTAGCCGTCAAAACCAGCGTTAGAGGCTCCTAACGCTGGTTTTGGCCGCCCGCTGGTATTTGGAGTCAGTGATTAAAGGGTCTAACGCTCACTTTGCAGCCGCGACTTTTCCATACCGCAGATCCCCCTACGCCATTTGCGTAGCCTATCTTTTCAATGGGATCTTTCTAACGCCGGTATTTAGAGTCGTTTCTGCAGTGAGCGTTAGAGCTCTAACGACAAGATTCCAGCCGCCTGAAAAAAGCAGGAGTTAAGAGCTTTCTGGCTAACGCCGGTTTATAAAGCTCTTAACTACTGTACCCTAAAGTACACTAACACCCATAAACTACCTATGTACCCCTAAACCGAGCTCCCCCCACATCGCCGCCACTCGATTAAAAATGTTAACCCCTAATCTTCCGACCGCCACCTACGTTATACTTATGTACCCCTAATCTGCTGCCCCTAACCCCGCCGACCCCTATATTACATTTATTAACCCCTAATCTGCCCCCCACAACATCGCCGCCAGCTACTTACAATAATTAACCCCTAATCTTCCGACCGCAAAGCGCCGCCACCTACGTTATCCCTATGTACCCCTAATCTGCTGCCCCTAACCCCGCCGACCCCTATATTACATTTATTAACCCCTAATCTGCCCCCCACAACATCGCCGCCAGCTAGTTACAATAATTAACCCCTAATCTTCCGACCGCAAAGCGCCGCCACCTACGTTATCCCTATGTACCCCTAATCTGCTGCCCCTAACACCGCCGACCCCTATATTATATTTATTAACCCCTAATCTGCCCCCCTCAATGTCGCCGACACCTACCTACACTTATTAACCCCTAATCTGCCGAGCGGACCTGAGCGCTACTATAATAAAGTTAATAACCCCGAATCCGCCTCACTAACCCTATCATAAATAGTATTAACCCCTAATCTGCCCTCCCTAACATCGCCGACACCTACCTTCAATTATTAACCCCTAATCTGACGACCGGAGCTCACCGCTATTCTAATAAATGTATTAACCCCTAAAGCTAAGTCTAACCCTAACACTAACACCCCCCTAACTTAAATATAATTTTAATCTAACGAAATAAATTAACTCTTATTAAATAAATTAATCCTATTTAAAGCTAAATACTTACCTGTAAAATAAACCCTAATATAGCTACAATATAAATTATAATTATATTATAGCTATTTTAGGATTAATATTTATTTTACAGGCAACTTTGTAATTATTTTAACCAGGTACAATAGCTATTAAATAGTTAAGAACTATTTAATAGTTACCTAGTTAAAATAATAACAAATTTACCTGTAAAATAAATCCTAACCTAAGATATAATTAAACCTAACACTACCCTATCAATAAAATAATTAAATAAACTACCTACAATTACCTACAATTAACCTAACACTACACTATCAATAAATTAAATAAACACAATTGCTACAAATAAATACAATTAAATAAACTAGCTAAAGTACAAAAAATAAAAAAGAACTAAGTTACAGAAAATAATAAAATATTTACAAACATAAGAAAAATATTACAACAATTTTAAACTAATTACACCTACTCTAAGCCCCCTAATAAAATAACAAAGCCCCCCAAAATAATAAATTCCCTACCCTATTCTAAATTAAAAAAGTTACAAGCTCTTTTACCTTACCAGCCCTGAACAGGGCCCTTTGCGGGGCATGCCCCAAGAAGTTCAGCTCTTTTGCCTGTAAAAAAAAACATACAATACCCCCCCCAACATTACAACCCACCACCCACATACCCCTAATCTAACCCAAACCCCCCTTAAATAAACAAAACACTAATCCCCTGAAGATCTTCCTACCTTGTCTTCACCATCCAGGTATCACCGATCCGTCCTGGCTCCAAGATCTTCATCCAACCCAAGCGGGGGTTGGCGATCCATAATCCGGTGCTGAAGAGGTCCAGAAGAGGCTCCAAAGTCTTCATCCTATCCGGCAAGAAGAGGACATCCGGACCGGCAACCATCTTGATCCAAGCGGCATCTTCTATCTTCATCCGATGACGACCGGCTCCATCCTGAAGACCTCCACCGCGGACCCATCTTCTTCCGGCGACGTCCAACTGCAGAATGACGGTTCCTTTAAGGGACGTCATCCAAGATGGCGTCCCTCGAATTCCGATTGGCTGATAGGATTCTATCAGCCAATCGGAATTAAGGTAGGAATATTCTGATTGGCTGATGGAATCAGCCAATCAGAATCAAGTTCAATCCGATTGGCTGATCCAATCAGCCAATCAGATTGAGCTCGCATTCTTTTGGCTGTTCCGATCAGCCAATAGAATGCGAGCTCAATCTGATTGGCTGATTGGATCAGCCAATCGGATTGAACTTGATTCTGATTGGCTGATTCCATCAGCCAATCAGAATATTCCTACCTTAATTCCGATTGGCTGATAGAATCCTATCAGCCAATCGGAATTCGAGGGACGCCATCTTGGATGACGTCCCTTAAAGGAACCGTCATTCTGCAGTTGGACGTCGCCGGAAGAAGATGGGTCCGCGGTGGAGGTCTTCAGGATGGAGCCGGTCGTCATCGGATGAAGATAGAAGATGCCGCTTGGATCAAGATGGTTGCCGGTCCGGATGTCCTCTTCTTGCCGGATAGGATGAAGACTTTGGAGCCTCTTCTGGACCTCTTCAGCACCGGATTATGGATCGCCAACCCCCGCTTGGGTTGGATGAAGATCTTGGAGCCAGGACGGATCGGTGATACCTGGATGGTGAAGACAAGGTAGGAAGATCTTCAGGGGATTAGTGTTAGGTTTATTTAAGGGGGGTTTGGGTTAGATTAGGGGTATGTGGGTGGTGGGTTGTAATGTTGGGGGGGGGGTATTGTATGTTTTTTTTTACAGGCAAAAGAGCTGAACTTCTTGGGGCATGCCCCGCAAAGGGCCCTGTTCAGGGCTGGTAAGGTAAAAGAGCTTGTAACTTTTTTAATTTAGAATAGGGTAGGGAATTTATTATTTTGGGGGGCTTTGTTATTTTATTAGGGGGCTTAGAGTAGGTGTAATTAGTTTAAAATTGTTGTAATATTTTTCTTATGTTTGTAAATATTTTATTATTTTCTGTAACTTAGTTCTTTTTTATTTTTTGTACTTTAGCTAGTTTATTTAATTGTATTTATTTGTAGCAATTGTGTTTATTTAATTTATTGATAGTGTAGTGTTAGGTTAATTGTAGGTAATTGTAGGTAGTTTATTTAATTATTTTATTGATAGGGTAGTGTTAGGTTTAATTATATCTTAGGTTAGGATTTATTTTACAGGTAAATTTGTTATTATTTTAACTAGGTAACTATTAAATAGTTCTTAACTATTTAATAGCTATTGTACCTAGTTAAAATAAATACCAAGTTGCCTGTAAAATAAATATTAATCCTAAAATAGCTATAATATAATTATAATTTATATTGTAGCTATATTAGGGTTTATTTTACAGGTAAGTATTTAGCTTTAAATAGGATTAATTTATTTAATAAGAGTTAATTTATTTCGTTAGATTAAAATTATATTTAAGTTAGGGGGGTGTTAGTGTTAGGGTTAGACTTAGCTTTAGGGGTTAATACATTTATTAGAATAGCGGTGAGCTCCGGTCGTCAGATTAGGGGTTAATAATTGAAGGTAGGTGTCGGCGATGTTAGGGAGGGCAGATTAGGGGTTAATACTATTTATGATAGGGTTAGTGAGGCGGATTCGGGGTTAATAACTTTATTATAGTAGCGCTCAGGTCCGCTCGGCAGATTAGGGGTTAATAAGTGTAGGTAGGTGTCGGCGACGTTGTGGGGGGCAGATTAGGGGTTAATAAATATAACATAGGGGTCGGCGATGTTAGGGCAGCAGATTAGGGGTACATAGGGATAACGTAGGTTGCGGCGGTTTACGGAGCGGAAGATTAGGGGTTAATAATAATATGCAGGGGTCAGCGATAGCGGGAGTGGCAGATTAGGGGTTAATAAGTGTAAGGTTAGGGGTGCTTAGACTCGGGGTACATGTTAGAGTGTTAGGTGCAGACGTAGGAAGTGTTTCCCCATAGGAAACAATGGGGCTGCGTTAGGAGCTGAACGCTGCTTTTTTGCAGGTGTTAGGTTTTTTTTCAGCTCAAACAGTCCCATTGTTTCCTATGGGGGAATCGTGCACGAGCACGTTTTTGATGCCGGCCGCGTCCGTAAGCAACTCTGGTATCGAGAGTTGCATTTGCGGTAAAAAAACCCTACGCTCCTTTTTTGGAGCCTAACGCAGCATTTGTTTTAACTCTCGATACCAGAGTTAAATTTATGGTGCGGCCAGAAAAAAGCCCGCGGAGCGTTAACAGCCCTTTTACCGCCGAACTCTAAATCTAGGCCTAAGTTATTACAAAGTATGTGACATTAATAAGTGTCTTATTTTTAAAAGTTTTATCTATTTTCAAACTTTGTTTTTTGAGTTCAGTGTCCCTTTAAGCTATATGATATAATAGTTTGTATTAGGTTTTTCAAATATATATATTAACCATTCTTATATTTTAAGCCTGTTTTAGGCTATTTTAAATATAGCTATATTAAGCCTGTATTAATTTGCCGTTCTTATATTTTAAGCCTGTTTTAGGCTATTTTAAATATAGCTATATTAAGCCTGTATTAATTTGCCATTCTTATATTTTAAGCCTGTTTTAGGCTATTTTAAATATAGTTATATTAAGCCTGTATTAATTTGTGCAGCGGTTTCTGCTGGCGCTCTCCAAATATCTGATAATAATAATAAAAATAAGGCTCTATTAATTCATCTATTAAGGCTATAGTCTGTAACTATTTTAAGCCTGTATTAAGGCTCTATTAAATATAACTTTATTTAGCCTGCATTTAGGCTATTCGAAATTCAAATTTTAGCCTGTTAAACTTTTTCTTTCTTCCGAAGAGGACTTTTTACTTACATTTTTTGACCTTTGCTGTCGCCCCGTAAGTAAATCCTTTCCCCCTCTTTTGAGGTGGATTATAAATGCTCTCAACACACTCCAGAACTGTCTCCCATGCTTCAGTCTCTTTCAGCCCAGTATCAGTGTCACTTTCGCCCTCAAGCGGCTTTGGAAGGCCTCACGCCCCTCTCCCGGGTATCTCACTTAGGAGTATTGTTTAATCTGTTCTGTACTAACCAGCTTCTTTCTTAGTACTCCTCTAATCCTTTACCTATCCTTTTCCTTGGAGGGATAGTTTAGTCGATGGTGAATATTGGATTGGTTTTGGCTATACTATCTCTTTAATGTATTTTGTCTATCTCCTCCGGTGCTGTGCTAAGAGTCCAGGTGGACGCGTGTCTGACCAGTGACTAGCTCCGGTCGGTCATGCGAGCCGCTGCTCAGCGCGACACTGGTTTCTCATTGTGGTTTTATTTACTTTACTTTCCTAGTTTTATTCTTCCTTTGAAAATGTATTTCCCTTGTGTATTTCTCTTTTGTATCCTCATCCTTCTTCTAAGTATCAGCCATGGACAACGTATTAAATAATCCTATCCCTTAATTCATATGAGACTTGCTCTAAACTCTGTAGCTCAATATCAGAGTCTCTTTTATCCTCACAATTTGTTTGGGAAGACCCTATATCTCCCAGTCTCACATAGAGGCATAACTCCAGCTCGAAGGCTGTTAGCCCCTTCCCGTTTTTTTTTTACATAGGGGTGATAGAACCTCCTAACCGGAGGTAAAATGGGGTTTAAAGAACCGTCCTTCCCCAGGGTTTTCAGGAGGGACATCAGAGCTTCAACTCTGACAAATTTTTGAAATTGTTCATTTTGTTTTGAAATTTTTTATTTAAGTGCTTTAAAAATGCAAAATATGAAGCCTCCTGTCTTGCCATAAAATTCAGATTATTATAGCCAATGGTGCATCAATAACCTTGATTTTATTAAAGACAGGAGGCAAATTTTCCCCCCCCCATTCTTTTCCCTCCCGTTATATATTAATAAGATTTTGTTTTCTGGAAATTTCATCTAAATGATGTTATTGTTGTTGATTTTCCTTTCCTGGGATTGTTGTTACTTAGCGTTTTTTCTCTTTTCAGTGACTCTGTGGATTTTATGTTCTCCCTTATCTAAGGACCAGGTCATCTGTTGTTTCTGCGTTCCTGGGTATCACTGTTCCATTTTGGTCTAGGATGGATATTTTGGAGTTTGTTTTCTTCATGACTGGTTCCCCTGTCTTAAGATCAAAGAAAAGAGGAAGTGCTGGACTTGTTCATTACAGTTTATTAGGCTTCTGTGTGCTGATTGGTGCAGTCTTGTTCATTACAGTTTATTAGGCTGCTGTGTGCTGATTGGTGCAGTCTTGTTCATTACAGTTTATTAGGCTGCTGTGTGCTGATTGGTGCAGTCTTGTTACTATGTTATTATTTTTTTCTCTGTATGTTTTCTTTGCTGCTGTTTGAATTCAGTAAAGATTTGATGCAAAATATTCACTTTCTGTCTTAAATAAAATCAAGATTATTTATTCACCATATGCTATAATAATCTCAATTTTCAATTTAATGTTTGCTGTGATATTTTAAAGCCAAGTGCACCAGCAAATTTTACACTACAACTATAATGCAATGTAACATGCATAAAAGCATATTTTCTTCTATCATTCAAGGAAGGATTTGTGAATTCCAGATGTTGTATAGTGCAATCAAATATATTTTTAAATCTCCAGTGGACAGGAGGCTATCTGTGAAAATGTTTCTTTTTCTTCAGTACAATAATCCCTTTGATACACTGATGATTCAGCTTAATACTTGTGTGGTGTAGAAAATAAATATGCTTACATATATTACAGCAGCATCGCACTTGCTCAAACAAAAGTATTTTATGTGCATAACAAAAGGAATGAATGATATCTTTAGCAGAATGTTCTAGAAAATTTTAATTAAGGATATCAAAAGCAAACAAAAAAACAAAACAAAAACTACTGTGTATAACGTAATACAGTTCTAAAGAAAATAAATGTAACAAATAAATTTGAAAATTACACATAAGTAAGAATATAGCATCATTTAAAACATATTGGTTACAGCTTTACAATAATATAACACCATGAATATAAAAAAGTTTAAATGCATTTATGTAATGAATTTATTTATTATTTGGTTTATTATTGATTTAGGAAAAATGAAGAAATATGTTCAGATCAGCCAATAGAATGCAAGGTCAATCCGATTGGCTTATTGGATCAGCCAATCGGATTGAACTTCAATCTGATTGGCTGATCGAATCAGCCAATCAGATTTTTCTTACCTTAATTCCGATTGGCTGATAGAATCCTATAAGCCAATCGGAATTCGAGGGACGCCATCTTTGATGACGTCCCTTAAAGGAACCTTTGTTTGTTGTTAGTCCGTCGGTTGAAGAGGATGGCTCCGCGTCGGCTGGATGGAAGATGGCTCCGCTCCGGATGGATGAAGATAGAAGACGCCACTTGGATGAATACTTCTACTGGATGGAGGACCACTTCTCTTGCACCGCTTGGATGAAGACTTCTACCGGATGGATGACATATTCTTGCTCCGCTTGGATGAAGAATTTGGCTCGTATGGGTGAAGACGACTCAAGGTAGGGAGATCTTCAGGGGGTTAGTGTTAGGTTTATTTAAGGGGGGTTTGGGTGGGTTAGAGTAGGGGTAGAGTAGGGGTATGTGGGTGGTGGGTTTAATGTTGGGGGGGTTGTATTTTTTTACAGGTAAAAGAGCTGATTACTTTGGGCCAATGCCACGCAAAAAGCCCTTTTAAGGGCTGGTAAAAGAGCTGATTACTTTGTAATTTAGAATAGGGTAGGGCATTTTATTATTTTGGGGGGCTTTTTTATTTTATTAGGGGGCTTAGATTAGGTGTAATTAGTTTAAACTTCTTGTATTTTTTTTTATTTTCTGTAATTTAGTGGGGGGATTTTTTTTGTATTATAGATTAGTTTATTTAATTGTATTTTAGTTTAGCTAATTGTAGGTTATTTATTTAATTAATTTATTGATAGTGTAGTGTTAGGTGTATTTGTAACTTAGGTTAGGATTTATTTTACAGGTAATTTTGTAATTATTTTAACTAGGTAGCTATTAAATAGTTATGAACTATTTTTAGCTATTGTACCTAGTTAAAATAAATACAAAGTTGCCTGTAAAATAAAAATAATTCCTAAAATAGCTACAATGTAACTATTAGTTATATTGTAGCTATATTAGGGTTTATTTTATAGTTAAGTATTTAGTTTTAAATAGGAATAATTTATTTCATGATAGTAAATTTATTTAGATTGATTTAAATTATATTTAAGTTAGGGGGGTGTTAGGGTTAGGGTTAGACTTAGGTTTAGGGGTTAATAACTTTATTATAGTAGCAGCGACAGTGGGGGTGGCAGATTAGGGGTTAATATTTGTAGGTAGGTGGCGGCGATGTTAGGGAGGGCAGATTAGGGGTTAATAAAATGTATTATAGTGTTTGCGAGGCGGGAGTGCGGCGGTTTAGGGGTTAATATATTTATTATAGTGGCGGCGAGGTCCATTCGGCAGATTAGGGGTTAATAAATGTAGGTAGGTGGCGGCGACATTGGGGGGGTCAGATTAGGGGTTAATAAATATAATATAGGTGTTGGCGATGTTAGGGGCAGCAGATTAGGGGTTCATAGCTATAATGTAGGTGTCGGCGGAGTCCAGAGATGCAGATTAGGGGTTAATAATAAAATGCAGGTGTCAGCGATAGCGGGGGCAGCAGATTAGGGGTTAATAAGTGTAAGGTTAGGGGTGTTTAGACTCGGGGTTCATGTTAGGGTGTTAGGTGTAGACTTAGAAAGTGTTTCCCCATAGGAAACATTGGGGCTGCGTTAGGAGCTGAACGCTGCTTTTTTGCAGGTGTTATTTTTTTTTTCAGCCAGCTCAGCCCCATTGTTTCCTATGGGGATATCGTGCACAAACACGTTTTCCAGCTTACCGCTACCGTAGGCAACGCTGGTATTGAGAGTTGAAGTGGAGCTAAATTATGCTCAACGCTCCCTTTTCTGAGGCCAACGCAGCCATTCAGACAACTCTAAATACCAGTGTTGTCTTAAGGGTGAGCTGGAAAAAAAAGCAGCATTAGCACCGTGGGTCTTAACCGACCAAACTCTAAATCTAGGCCTTAGTGGGGAGGAACCCAGGTCCTCTGCTAAAGGACCTTCTCCTTTAAAACAGGCTCTGGGACCCGCTGCACTAAGCCTTCTTTTAATGTGGCCCATGGCTCTAAGAAGAAGTGTCAGGATTAGTACAATTCTCCAGCGAGCTAGAGGTAAGTACTTTAAACCCTACAGGTAATTTAAAGAAAACAAATGAATAATAATGAATTTTATCAGTAGTTCTTCTTTTCTTTAAATTACTTGATGCATTTGTTCGGATATTCAAAAAAACTAAATGATTATCTATTTTTCGACACAAATTTTCATTTGTGACAAAACTTACACTAAAAACAAATGCTTAATACATGGAAAGGCTTTTCAGGAACTTTTCTGTTTTAAAGGTGTTTGTAGTAGGGATGGGCGAATGTTTTGCAATATTCAAAAAACGGCACGAATTTTAACACATGCGTTCGTTCGAATCGAATTTCGAATGTATACATAACATTTTAACATTCGATTTTCGAATGTTCGGTTTCTAATTTTATGATTACATTCGAAAATATTATTGTCGAAAAATTTGAATTTAGATTGTAATAGTATTTCTAATGCTTTTTCTTTAAATGTAATATTCGAATTATGCAATATTCGAATTCGAAAAATTCAAATTTATATGTTTGTAATAGTATTTCTAATGCTTTCTTTAAATATAAGATTTTAATTATGCAATATTCTATAAAGAAACATTCAAAATTATATATTTGTATCTATTATGTATCAATTTACTAGATTCCCGCCCTACCACATGAACTATTGTGCTTCTGAATAGTATTTGTTAATACCTGATGAAACGGCCAGGAGCTTGTGGCCGAGAAACGCGTCCTAAGCTCTCATAATAAAGTGTTTTTAACTTTATTTACTACAGCATTACTTGCTTTTTATTCTGCCTGCCAAATTTTATCTGTGATTTTTAGACAGCACTATTTCTCCGATTATTTGGAGGGCTGCCCTTTCAAACACTCCTGTCTCCAGTGTTTACTATACGCAGAGACCAACCGCTTGCTGTTTGCTTATACAGCACAACACCAGAGGATCCTGCTTTCACTCACGGAGGAGAGTCCACAGAGGCCCATTCAGGAAACTTGAGTCCATTCGGCTCCAGCGTACTGACTGCTGATTTAAATGTCAGTCTGCTCACCTCTTTCAACAAAGGTGCCAATATCCTTGTGAGTATATTACCACTTGTTATTTTCTCACTGTGACCCATTACTGTTGGAACCCACTTGCACTATGAGGCGCTGTCTTTCTTTTTACTATTTCTAGAGACTGTGTTTTGATCAGACATATCAAAGACTAGCTGCCTGCTGTACCGTGAATCCTTCCGGCTCCAAACATTTCCACTGCGATAAGGACTTCAAAAACCCTGTTTCAGAGACATTGATACTTGTTGGCATCACTCTCCAGCACTTCATTTTACGGGACTCTTATCATGATAAGCTATTTTTTCTATATAAATAATTGTTTGATTACAAGTATATTTATTTATTATATATTTTTTTGTTTTTTGTTTCCTCATATATTTTTTCTTTTTATGTGAATTGATTTAATCACCGTAGCTTTTGAATTATACACCTATTACATTGGTATTATCTCTTATACTCTTTTGCACATCACATATTATTGTTCTAGCAAACTTCATTCACATCACTCTATAACATTCTTTCACAATCAATATGAGTATTTAATCCATTCTCATACCACATTCCTATTTTTTCACACACATCATCATCTTTTTCATATTTATTTTTCACCAGAAACACATTAGGCGCATGCTATTACCTATTCGCTAATTGGTATTTTTTCATATTTGTTAAATAGAATGTTAAATTTGAAATTTCGAATGTGGACATTCGATATAATTATAAACATTTGAATTCGAAAGTGACATTCGAAAACTGTAAATAACATTCGATTATAGATTTTTTAAGAATATTCGTTCTTATCAACATTCGGATTTATAATTCGAAATTCGGTAATAACATTCGTTCTACATTCGAAATTCGAAAATTTACACATTCGCCCATTCCTAGTTTGTAGCTGAGGTTTTTAATTCACTGATTCATTTTACGTTATGATCACTTGAAAAACACACTAGGCAGTTTAGCCAGCATGCAAAAATCAATTTTGGGAGCAAACTATTGATAGATTGTGATTAACTCCATAATGTATTATTTTATGAAGACTAATGTCTGTGGTTCTAGGTATATTATTTTTAGTGTTTTTATGAATTTAAAAAAAAAAAAAAAAACTGTTTTTGGTTAGAATTAATTCAATTAATTTTTAAATTTTATATGTCTGCAAACTGCAATGTATTTTCATTATAAAGGATATTTAGAAAAAGAAAAACTAGTTTATTACAAGAATAGAAGTTTTCAGTGACCTTGGACAGCTGCCCATACCTTCAGGCTCAATGTTGTACAAAATGATCAAAATTCATTGTAAACCAAATCTCTTGAGCCTGTGCTGATAACACAGTGATTATCTGATCTGGAATATGTTACTTTTCCTTAAATATGAGCTATTTTATTGTGTTTCTTTAATTACATTGTGTCATGTCACGTTATAGTGTAAAATGACACAGTATAACACAAAGTGACATATAGTAAAGATGATGAATTGCTTCTAGAACAAAGACCTGCTTTGTAAAGATACAATGCTTCAAAGGCAGCATTGCCAACACCAAAAAGAAAAAAAATCTTAGTCATAGATCCAGGAACAAAATTTACAAACTAATTTCACAAAAGAATTGATATCCAGGACATTATATCCTAGCAGGGAATTGTAAATATATTTGAAACGTACATAATTATACATTTTCATATTTTACAAAATAATTAACAATCACCCAGATTACGAGTTTTGCGGTACAGCTATACCGCTGAAAAATTGTCCATTGCACATAGCTATACCGCAAGCATTCTAGTCTTTAATGCAACCTCCATTCCGCATGACGTTTGAGTGCGGGATTTTCATAGTGCCGGTATTACAGGTTGTGTGGTCCGTCTAAAATGCCTGTGTTATGCTCTATACCGGCACGATCCATACCGCCATCTGAGAGCAGTAGTTATGGATTTTGTGTAACAAAAATGTTTCACAAAACTCATAACTAAAATGTTACAAAGTACACTAACACCCATAAACTACCTATTAACCCCTAAGATGCCACGCTCCCACATTGCAAATCCTATTTAACACTTATTAACCCCTAATCTGCCACCCACCCACATCGCAACTATTAAATACATTTATTAACCCCTAATCTGCTGCCCACCCACATCGCCAACACTATTTAAATATATTAACCCCTAAACCTCTGGCCTCCCACATTGCAAAAACACTAGCTTAAACTATTAAACACTAAACCTAACACCCCCCTAACTTTAAATTAAAATTACAATATAACTATATTTAAATAAATAAAAACGTACCTGTGAAATAAAAATAAACCTAACATTAAACTATAAATTAACCTAACATTACTATACTAATAAAATAAAAATAGAAATACCAATTAAAAATCCTAAATTACAAATTTTAAAAAAACTAATCCTACGGAAAAAAAATAAAATCTAACATTACAAACAAAAATAAAGACTAAAATTACAAAAAATAAAAAAAACTATCACACCTAATCTAATAGCCCTAAAAAAAAATGCCCCCCAAAATAAAAACACCCCCTAGCCTACAATAAACTACAAATAGCCCTTAAAGGGACAATTTGTAGGGCATTGTCCTAAGTTAAAAAGCTCATTTACTTGGAAAAAAATACAATGTCCCCCAAACAGTAAAACCCACCACCCAACAAACCCCCCAAAATTAAAAAACCTAACTCGAAAAAAAATTAAGCTACCCATTGCCCATAAAGGGGCATTTGTATGGGCATTGCCCTTAAAAGGGCATTCAGCTCTTTTACAATTTGCCCAAAGCCCTAATCTGAAAAAAAAAACACAACAAAAACTAACACTAACCCCAGAATATCTACTCACGGATCCTGAAGTTCGAACATTCATCTCCATCCAGGAGGCAAGAAGTTTTCATCCAGGCGACGAGAAGTCTTCATCCAGGCAACGAGAAGTCTTCATCCAGGCGGCAATATCTTCGTCCATCCCGGGGGCGTCTTCTATCTTCATCTCAATGGCGCGGAGCTATCCTGGAAGCCGATGCGATGAGCATGGGGGTAATTTTAAATGTTAAATCCTGTAGCCTATACAAATTAGATTACTCTGTTTTCAGTGTATAGTATCTTATAACTGTTTTAATATGCAGGGGTTTTCTACAATGGTATTAAGTGTTTTGAGTATTTTGACACAATCTCACCTTATAGTTTTCAAGAAAAAAAATAGCGAGATATGCAGGGGAAAATATTATGCCGGACCTGACAGAGAAATTTCAGCTACAGTATGTTTTGTGATTCATTTTAAATTGTCTGAAGAGGGGACACATTTGGTCCCGAAACATTACAAAATAAAGAGCTACATTTGCTGATTTAAAGTCCAATGAGTGCTTAGAAGTTTGTTTGTATATATATATATATATATAAAAATAGAACATATTATTCTATGTGAAAAAAATTGAAATGTGATATATTAATATTTTCATGTTGGGTTAGAACACTTAAGAATGCGATTGGTTTTGCGCGGGAGTAGGATGTTAGGTTTTTTTGCCATTTTTTGCTTTCAACTTTTAATATGAGTGCTATTCAAATCACGCAAAAAGCTTGCTTCTAAAGGAGTTAGCCCTTGAGCGTGAGCGTTAAATATTGCTCCACTTGTAATCTGGCCCATTATTGGCTGTTGCTGATTACTTTGATTTATAACAGCAGATTGTTCTTTGATTGATTTTGTTGATAAAATTTTAATGTGAAACCAGTTAAAACTGTTAAACATGAACAATGAGCTCATAGAAAATTTATTCCTGCAACTGTTCCTTTTTAATCTTGTCTCTTCTATGGTAATGAAGTCAATCTCTATCCAGAATCTTGGTTTTGAATACAATTTTCTAAAGCATAAAACAATTTACCAGTAATAAGAAATATAATAAATATGATCATCATAATTTAATTATTTACATATGACCATGTTGTGAATTGGACTCAAAGGGCTAACATTACTAGTTGAGTTCAATTTTTTTTTTTTTTTTGTTTTAAAAAACACCTGATACATAAATATTGGGAATGTGCATTCAGAACATTATTGGTTATGAAATCAATGCCGAATATGACCACCACCAGTCTGAAGATCTAACACAATAAGATCTGTATATGCACATATCTTAGTGTGCTGAACTTTCACAAGAATAAATCTGTCTCTGAAAAAAGGTCAAATGCCACTGGTGGCAGCCATATTCGGCAATTATTTTATATTCTACTAAAAACACCTCACATAGACATAATACTTCTTTACTACAAGCCACAGACACTCTCCTTACTGCTTCTCCACTGCAAATTTGTGCAATCTACCTTTACTGCACGGTAACCTCACTGATCCCTCTATCAAGACATTTATTTCATATGTTTTCCACATTTGTTTTGTGCCATTTTACTAACTCCCTGTATGTCCTGATCTGTTGCTTTATCAGATTCCCATTCTCCTCCCTCTGTCTGCAACCTCCACACCCTTAACACTCTGCATTGCTTCACATATTTTTCAGTTGTATTCACAACAGCCAACTCAGACAGCCATAATACTTCTTTACTACAAGCAGCAGACACTCTCCTTCCTGCTACTCCACTGCAAATCTCTGCAAGCACTTTCCATCCAAACCTCCCCTCCCCCATAGCACCCTACTGTTTACTCATTTATAGAACTTCCTCTTTTATTTGAGATCATGAGGCCTATTTATCAAGCCGTCAAACGTAAATACGCTGGAATTCCGCAGCATAATTGTAGCAAGCTTTGATTCGCCTCATTTATCAAAGTCTATAGACCGGCAAAAGTTGAAATCTGTAATGTAACATATTATCCACCGGTCTCAGTTTGACACAGATCTATTCTTAAGTCATTACAGATGTTCCGAATGTAAATTCGGCACTATCTGACTACTTTTGCTAGTTATGAAATATCTACCAGGTACACTCACCACTATTCCGGCCCAGCATACCTGCTTTCAATACGCCGCCCTGGAGGCAGCAGATGCCATAGGAATCAATGGGAGTCTGAAAGCAGCGAAAGTTTATGTTCGCTGGTGCCCGATATCCCATTTATCCCTATGGGAGAATAAAAGTTATGTTTACACCGCCGCCACCTACATTATACTTATTAACCCCTAATATGCCGCCCCTACAACGCCGCCACCTATATTATACTTATTAACCCCTAATCTGCTGCCCCGCCACCATCTACATTATACTTATTAACCCCTAATCTGCCGCCCGACACTGCCGCCACCTACATAAAATTATTAACCCCTATCCCGCCGCTCCTGGAGCCGACCACAACTAAATAAAGTTATTAACCCCTAAACCCCTGGCCTCCCACATCAGTACTACTTACTAAACCTATGAACCCCTAAACCTAGTTTAATATAGTTTAATGTAATTTTAGTATAACAGTTAGGGTAGGTTAATTCTTAGTTTAATATAGTTTAATTTAAATCTAAAGGTAAGTTTAAATTTATTATAAGATAGGGATGAGTTAATATTTAATATAAAGTTAGCGGGTTGTTAGGTTTGGGGGTTAATAGGTTAATTTAGTTTATGGCGATGTGGGGGGGCTGGCGGTTTAGGGGTTAATATGATTAGTAAGTGGTAGTGATGTGGGAGTCCAGGGGTTTAGGGGTTAATACATTTATTTAGTTGCGGTGGGCTCCGGGAGCGGAGGGATAGGGGTTAATACATTTAGTTAGTTGCAGCGGTGTCGGGGGCGGCGGAATAGGGGTTAATAACTTTAGTTGCGGAGGGGTTGAGGAGTGGCGGGATAGGGGTTAAACATTTTATTATAGTGGCTATGTTTAGTGACACAGGGTATAAATAAAGCCAAATAGCAACAAGATCGATAACTGTTAGTTAACAACAGTGCGCTGCTCATCGCCCCGTACTTGGTGTGCAGCTTTTTGACAGCTTTTTATATAAATATGGAGAGCGTATTTAGGTCCTTAGGTCCACGGCCACAATGTTAGGCGATGTCAGGCGAGCATACTGGTGCCGGCGAATGCAGCATAGTTGACGGCTTGATAAGTAGGCCTCCATGTGTGACTTAATCTGACTGCATGTTAACCTATAACATACCTTATCACATAACATACTGAAATAAAAAAATATTTTAATGAAGTTTTCTGCCCTCTTCTGCTGTGTCATATATATATCCCCCTTTAGATTGTAAGCTTGATTGTAAACTTGAGAGCCTCTCTAAATCTAGCTTGTATAAAAGTGCATCTACAACTGATTGTGCTCAAGGGCAGGGCACTCCTATCTTTTTGTATATGTTTGTTAATGTAGGTGTAGTCAGGGCCGGTGCTAGACTATTTTGTGCCCTAGGTGAGACCAGTTACTTGCGCCCCCCCCCCCATGCCAAAAAAAAAATTAAAGAAACAAAACATAACACTTTTAAATTTCTTTTAATTTTCATGAATAAGTGGTGTGGCATAAGATGCCAAAAGCAACAAGATTAAAGGCAAAATATAAAGTAACCAAATGTTACATTGCCTATATTAACAACAAATATATTTTAACTTTTAATTAAACAAAATATATATTAACTGAGTCTGTATTTTCCTTACAGCCAGAGAAACAAACCAAAAAAAAAACACAGATTTGTCAGAAAATTTTTTAAATTTCAGACACCTCAAAATCTCACTCTGCGTGCCTTTTCCTTTGCAAATTTTGTCACCATTTCAGCCAGATCAAGTGCTGCTGCCTGTGTATGTTCAATAGATATAGTTGCCAAGCCAACTAGTCTCTTTTCCAACATTGTAGAACGTATGTAACTTTTTATAAGTTTGAGCTTTGAGAAACTACGTTCACCACTTGCCACTGATACTGGAAGTGTGAGAAGGATCCTCAGAGCAACAGAAACATTGATCACGTTATCCAGAAGTTTATTTTGTAGTATGAAGAGAAGTACTTCTTGTGGCGGCATAGGCTTTGGAAGTCTTCGAGCTATTGCTTCAAGTTCACAACGCAGATCTTCAGCATCAATAATCTTTGTTTCCATTATGCATCAATGACTTTTCCAAATTATTACAGTCCTTAAGTAAATCTTCTGTTGATTTTTTCTTTATACTGTATATGTCATATAGAAAGCCAAATAGTGAATTATATTTTTGTAGCTGTTGGAATCTCTCTTCAATCGATTGTATTGCCATGTCTAAAACAGCATAGTAAAAACCTGTTTTGAATTTCTGCTTTGGATCTTGTGGTGCTTCTTCTCGGGCCTCATAATCAAACTGTCGTTTCTTTCTCCTGTTTCGAACTTGATCTTCTGTCTCAAAGTTTGGTACTATCTGTATCTCATTTGCAATCTCAGTAGCATCTGTCAAAACTTGTTGAAAACCCTTATCACACCTGCAGGTTATGAGATAGTTCTTGGTCACTTGCAATTGTCTTGTAGCTGAATTTAAATCAGCTTCCTTATTTTGTAGTAGCTTGCTTGTAAGATTGACTTCAAAAAGGATGCTGTACCATGTAACAAGGGATACCACAAACTTGAATTTACTAACTGCATCAGCAAGGCCCTTGGCTTCAACTCGGGAAGTGAACCAATGTTTCTTGATCTTTAACCCTACGCAAATGTTCATTCATGATATGATCAAAAAGGGCTAGATATTCGACAAACTTTAAAAAATTTCCATTGCCGGCACTATACAACTTGTCATTTGTACCACAGAATGATGTTTTGCATGGCAAGAACTCTTACCAAAGCAATCAAGCGTTGCAAGACTTGTTGCCAATATTGTTCTTCTTGCCTAATTTTCAGCTGGTTTAGAGCATCAATTGTTTTTTCTTTAGATAAGCGGAATTCAAGTTCACGCCAGGCTTGATAGTTTTCCAAATGGTCAGTATTCCTCTCATGTGAAGAAATAATTGCTCCAATGTTCTTCCAGTCTTTTGAACCTGTTTCTTGTAGGGATGATGCAACATTTCTTTTACTGAACAACTTACAGCAAAAACAAAAAACCACATCTTTTGAGGTTGAATATATCAACCATTGGCGACACACTTCTTCACCATTTGCCAGTCTCCTCTTGTAGTGTACAGTAGAAAATCGTCTGTTTTTTGAGTCTTTGGGAAAATCATGTAATACAACCTCCTGTGGTCCATGTTGAATTATAAGCTGTCGTAGATCATCACTGCAAGAGTTGGGCCATTTAGCAGGGTCACTGTAATCGAAATCAGGCACAATATTGTTTTCTTTTGATGACTTTGCAGTGCTACTACTAGTCTCACTGTTATTGACATCTTTTTCTTCTTCATTATTTCTAGAAACATTTCCAAATTGTGAAACTTCAGTATGACTTGTAGTTGGAGCACAACATTCAGCTTCCCCATCCCCAGTGGCAGGTTCCACTAGAGTACAGTCACATTCTTGTTCTTTATTTGCTTTCTGTGTATGAAGGTATCTAAAGAAGGACCCCTCTTGCTTTGCTTGCTCCTTAGCTTGTACTGCCTTTCGTTTGTGGTACTGGGCTCCAGAAGGTCGTTTTTTATCAGCCATAGGTAACTGAAGAAAATAAAAAACATCTGGTTAAGTAAAGATAGTTCAGCTCTATGGTCCATCTTCAAAAATATAAAACTACTTATATATGTATATTACAATCAAAGACATAAGTGACTATGCCACAATCTCCCCCAACTACACCCACATGGTCACCCCTATGTTTGCCTTTAAGCTTTGAAGTTGACCCCATTGTTTAATGTTTTATTAATTAACAAATAACTGTACGTTGGTAAAAATTCACCTGAGAAACAAATGACCCCACACCTCAGGCCCAGCAATTGATCCTGGGCAAAATTAAAGAATTATTTTTTTCATGACAACTTAGTAGTTACTGTTTAAAACTCAATTACAAGCTAGCAAGTCACCGTGTCAATATATATTTACATTTACAATTTACATTCAGCATCAAATTTGCTTTCTTCCATTAGTGTTCTTTGTTGAAATCTAAACATAGATAGGCTCATGTGCTAATTTCTAAGGCCTTGAAGCCTCTAGCTCTGAAAAAACTGTGAAATGCTTTCAGACAAGAGATGGCCTTCAAGTTGAAGGCCATCTCTTGTCTGAAAGCATTTGTCAGTTTTTTTCAGAGCTAGAGGGTGTTATTTCATGTGTACCATATAGATAACATTGTGCTCATGCATGTGGAGTTACGTATGAGAGGGCACCGATTGACTAAAAAGCATGTCAGTTAAAAGAACTGAGATAAGGGACAGTAGGCTTAGATACAAGGTAATCACAGAGGTTAAAATGTATATTAATATACAATAACTGTGTTAATTATGAACAACTGGGTAAGCGGTAATAAAGGGATTATCTATCTTTTTAAACAATAGCAGTTCTGGAGTAGACTGTGTCCTTTTAACCATATACCAAACATGACAAGTATAATACTTGTTTAAGCAAAAAAAAGATTTTAAAAAACAATGTCATGATTCACAGAGATAGATAGAGCATGCAATTTCAAACAACATTCTAATTTACTACTATTATCTTTGTGAAGGCAAATGGCAGAATCTGCATCAGGGGGTAGTTTTATAAGGGCAGCAGCAGACCCTCTTTCTTTTTATATAAAATATAATATTTTATATAAAAAGAAAGAGGGTCGTGCCTGCCCTTATAACACTGTCACTACTACCCCTGCTGGCTGCAGATACTGGCATCTTCACAAATTCCAATCTGCCATTTGCCAGGATGATGTGCTCACATGGGAATATTTTAAATATTCCCATGTGAGCACATCGTCCCTGTGCATTATTTAATTAAAGAAATTGCAACAGCAGATTGTGAAATCAAATAATACTATATTATATACTATACAGACAGTATACTATGAATGACCCTCAGTCACAGTCACATCATCACATGTAAAATAGCAATAGGTAGACAAGTATTACATTTATATAATTTGTTTTAAGAAAATCAGTTAAATATTCATCATTCATACAACATCATTCATACATTGTTGTTCTAAGGCGGGCCTCAGGCAGGCCTGTAACTAGTTTCAACAACAACCCAGCATAAGTTCTCAGCCACACATTCAGGGGCCCCCTGAATATCAGAATATATAATGTCTGTGTACTGACATGTACTGTTGTGGGTGATCTGATGCACCTGTTTCATTACTGATGATAGTTATGGAATTAGTGTTCCAACTTGGAACACAAATTCCATTAACTATCAGAAATGGAACTTCCCAAGTACTAGTAATTACACAAACACAATAAGTGGCATTGGCAAATGGCAATGTAGCAGCATATGCATAGAAAGCTTTATATCATGAAACCACCACCTCAGTCATGATACTGATCCATCCACTACAAGTGTAAGATTTTGGATGAAATGAAACTTAGACAGTAAGTTTTTTCTCAAACACAGTGACTAGCCCTAGCCGCACCCACGTGGCAGTAAGTTTTTCTCAAACACAGTGACTAGCCCTAGCCGCACCCACGTGGCTACATGAGTTTTGTAACCAGGCGGGAAAATTATAAAATACAAATTTCCTTCCACACAGAAACTAAGTCTAAGAGTAGTAGACTATAAATATAATATTATAAATACATACTAGTTTGCAAATTGCAGGCAGCATCATGGATTAATAAAAATAACACTATCAATAATTGATTGTTGTGTTATTTTGATTAATCCATCTGCTGCCTGCAAATTTGCTAGATAATCACAGTTTTCAATTAACAAACTACCACCGGCAGCCCTCACCATTAAAATGAGGTAGATAGATTATATTATAGACAGTGACTACTGTGTCTTACTAGTCACAAATATCAACAACATACACATAATGATCATCATGCCAACAACAAGCCATCCATCCAACCATGAGCCATCATTGACCTCCTCAGACCTTCATTATTATATTTAAAAAATATAAAAAGCAGTCAAGCAGAAATTTATGAAATAATTTCCCATGACTCTCCTGGCTGAGTCTCTGCGCTCTCTCACCTCTGTTTGGTGGTCTGGTCGTCGTCCTCGACCTCGTCCTCCTCCGTCCTGCCTGGGCTGGGCCTGGGTGAGGGTCAGCGTCCACTGTCCACACGACACTGACTGTCTCTGTCCACACACACACCCGGTCCGTCGACCAGTGCTGATCTGATCGGCTCTGTCTGGGCTGGCTAGCTGAGATCTGCACATGACACTGTGCACGCAGCACACACACTGTGTCTGCCTGCGACTGCCACTGGCTCTCTCTCTACTCTCTACCCTCAGGCTCTACTGGTGGTGGTAAGTCACCGCACGGACTACTACTGCTGCGCCTGCTTGCTAGCCCTAATGACAGTGACACTGTCACTCTCTCTCCTCGACCTCTTCTGTCACTGTCTGTGACTGTCTCTTCCGGCTGCTGCTGCCGCGTGTGTGAAGCTCAGGCTGGCACAGCACAATGAGCGGGAGCGGCAAAGCGGGCGGGGTGGTCACGTGGTGATGGATGGTGACGAGTTGGTGACGTTGAGGGTGCTGACGTCGGCGTCGCCTAGCGCGGGTAGCAGGCTAGCAGGCGCAACAATACAATACAAAATGAATTTAACACATTACTACCGGTCCTGTGCTGTGAGTGTGACTCCTGTCCACGAGGTCAAGAACTTAAGTTAGAAGTACTGTCTGACTGTGACTGTCTCTGAGTCTGAGACTAATAAATAAAAAAAAATATGAAAATACACTGTCACATTTTTTTTTTTTTTGCCCATAAAAAAGTAGTAGGCTGGCTCTGCTGCCTGCGCCCTAGCTGGCAGTGTGCCCTAGGCAACTGCCTAGCTTGCCTAGTGGAAGCGCCGGCCCTGGGTGTAGTAATGTACATTGCATAGTCTTGCATATTATCTTAATATACATTTTTTTTATTGTATTGTACCCTAATGAATGTAGTCCACCTTAGTATAATAATAATAATTATTCTTATTTTTATTATGTTCTGAATGCACATCCCTAATAAATAGCGTTCACTATACTTCTATTGGGAAGAAGTAGTAGTGAGCTCATTGCTCTTGTATCACAAGTTGTCTATTAATTAAGTATTGTGCTCTCACTCAATCCAATATACATTAGCCCATTTTAAAGCCAGGTATTAACAGTTATTGATTGCTAATTGTGCTTTAAAAACCATGGAAGGTGTACAGCAAAGAACATACCCAAAAACTCCCCTACTTCAGCGAAAAAATGTTTCTGCATAAGCTTAGAACTCAAAGCAGGTTCTTGTAGAAATATTATGTGAGTAAAAGAACGTTCCTGCCCTATTTGACAGCAATATTGTAGCACACATTATACCACTACATGCACCATACATTTACCATTGACTAAATAAGCACTAAAATGCAAATAGTATGAATTGTGCTCCGGCTATGTTACTGCTTCATACTGTTTGTATTTTATCTCTCCACTTGTAATCTCAAATGGAGGTTACTTAAAGGGACATGAAATCCAAAACTTGTATTTCTTAATTCAGATAGAGCATAACATTTTAAACATTTGCTATTTTACTTTTCTTTCAAATTTTCTTCGTTCTTTTGGTATCTTTTGTTAAAAAAGCAAGGATGTTAGCTCAGTAGAGTTACCAAGATATCTCTTCAACAAAGAATAACATGGGAAATAACAAGCAAATTTGGTAATAGAAGTATATTTTAAAGTTGTTGTTTTTTTAAATTGTATGCTCTGTCTGAATCACAAAAGAACATTTTTGGGTTTCATATTCCTTTAATGTAACTGTCGGGTTGATCACAATTTATCAGCAATTTGCTTCCAAGTTTTTTTTGTTGCTGTTTGTTTGTGGTCACCCAAAACTGACATATACAAAAGCCTTTTCACACTTCTTACGGTTATAGGAAAGTGCGTTTGAATTAACCCCTTTGTTCACTGTGTAAATGAAATGCTCGGGTACATGTGTGAAATTAATCTATTGTAAACTGATTCCATCCTCACAACTGCTTAAAGGGACATGAAACCCAAATTGTTTCTTTCATGATTCAGATAGAGAATATAATTTTAAACAACGTTCTAATTTACTTCTATTATCTAATTTGTTTCATTCTCTTGGTATAATTTGTTGAAGGAGCAGCAATGCACTAATGGTTTCTAACTGAACACACGTGTGAACCAATCACAATCAATATATATATGCAGCCACCAATCAACAGCTAAAACCTAGGTTCTCTGCTGCTCCTAAGCTTGCCTAGATAAACATTTCAGCAAAGGATAACAAAAGAAGGAAGTAAATTAAATAATAGAAGTAAATTGAAAGTTGTTTGAAATTGTATTCTCTATCTGAATCATGAAAGACATTTTTTTGGGGTTTCATGTCCCTTTAACTATCGGAATGCTCTTTGTTTATTTCCATGATGGGCATACTGGGCTGATTGCTCAGTGGCTATATACTTTTAATATTATACAAGGTTTTTTTGTTTTTGTTTTCTTTACAATATCTACCAGTGTCTTTATGCACACTAAGGCCAAACACAATCACATCAGTGCATTTTAAAGTGCTTTTGCCTACATTATTGAATTCCTAGACTGGATCTCAACATTGTTAATGTAATAATCTCTTAAGTCCAATGAATGACTCCTAGGTTAAAAATAAATAACTTTTCAATTATAAAAAGGGTGTTTTACAACAAATATATTTTTGTTTCTAAAAAAAACCAAATTCTTATATTTTTATCAATTTTCATACAGGTAGATTACGAATTTGCGTTACGGCTTTTAATTCTGAAAAAGTGGCAATTCCAGTGTAATGGCCAGTAACGCATATTATGAATCATGTCGGTATAGCTATACAGCAAGCATTTTAGCCTGTAGAGCAACGTCCATTCCACACTTTAAAAAAAAAAAATGACGTTTTTGTGTGGGATTTTCATAGCGCCGGTATTACAGGTTGTGCATTGAGGCTAAAATGCGTGTGTTACAGCCTATACCGGCACAATCCATACTGCCACCTGAGAGCAGTAGTTATGAGTTTTGCGCAACAAAAATGTTTCACAAAACTCATAACTAAAATGTTACAAAGTACACTAACACCCATTAACTACCTATTAACCCCTAAACCGCCACCCTCCTGCATTGCAAACACTATTTAAAACGTATTAACCCCTAATCTGCCACCTACCCACATTGTGACTATTAAATAAAGCTACTAACCCTTATTCCGCTGTTCCCCGACATCGCTGCCACTACAATAAAATTATGAATCCCCATTCCACCGCCCTGACATTGCCGACTCTATAATAAAGCTATTAACCTCTAATCCGCCACTCCCCGACATCGCTGACACTATAATAAAGGTATTAACCCCTAAACCTCCGGCCTCCCACATCGCAGACACTAAATAAACATATTAACCCCTAAGCCACCAGCCCCCCACGTTGCAAAACACTAAATTAAACTATTAACCCCTAAACCTAACACCCCCTAACTTTAAATTAAAAATGCAATAAAACTATATTAAAATAAATAAAAATGTACCTGTGAAATAAATAAAAAACTAAGTTTAAACTATAAATTAACCTAACATAACTATTCTAATAAAGTAAAAAAAATACTACCAATTAAAAACCTAAATTACAAATTTAAAAAAACTACTACTAAACACTACTAAAAAAATTTAAAAATCTAAAATTACGAAAAATAAAAAACACTAAGCTTACAAAAAAATAATAAACGAAATTATTAAAAATAAAAACAATTACACCTAATCTAATAGCCCTGTAAAAATAAAAAATCCCCCCCAAAATAAAAACACCCCCTAGCCTACAATAAACTCCCAATAGCTCATAAAAGGGCCTTTTGTAGGGCATTGCCATAAGTAAAACAGATCTTTTACCTGTAAAAAAATACAAAGTCCCCCCAACAGTAAAACCCATCACCCAAGCAACCCTCCAAAATAAAAAAAACTAACTCTAAAAAACCCCTAAGCTACTCATTGCCCCTAAAGGGGCATTTGTATGGGCATTGCTCTTTAAAGGGCATTCAGCTCTTCTTCATTGCCCTTAAAAGGACATTCAGCTCTTTCAAAAAAGCCCAAAGAAATAATCTACAAAAAAAAACCACCCCAATTTAAAAAAAAAAAAAAAACTAACACTAACCCAAGAACTCATGGTTCCTGAAGTCCGGACATCCATCTCCCTCCAGGCGGCGAGAAGTCTTCATCCAGGCGGCGATATCTTCATTCATCCCGGGGGCATCTTCTATCTTCTACCCAGCGGAGTGTCCTCCTGTGCGGAGTGTCCTCTTCATACAGTCATCGCCGTACACTGAAGTTGAAGGCAAGGTAGCCTTATTAAAATGACATACCTTGCATTTTTCTTCTGAAATCCTATTGGCTGTTTTATTTTATTAGAATAGTAATGTTAGGTTAATTTACAGTTTAATGTTAGGTTTATTTTTATTTCACAGGTAAGTTTTTATTTATTTCAAGATAGTTATATCGTAATTTTAATTTAAAGTTAGGGAGGTGTTAGGTTTATGGGTTAATAGTTTAATTTATTTTTTTGCAATGTGGGGGGCTGGGGGTTTAGGGGTTAATAGGTTTATTTAGTGGCGGTGATGTGGGAGGCCGGAGGTTTAGGGGTTAATGACTTTATTATAGTGTCAGCGATTTCGGAGAGCGGCTGTTTAGGGGTTAATAGCTTTATTATAGTGTTGGCGATGTCGGGGAGCGGCAGAATAGGGGTTAATAACTTTATTATAGTGGACACAATGTCGGGGAGCGGCGGAATAGGGTTTAATAACTTTTATTAGTGTCAGCTATGTTGGGAGCGGCAGATTAGGGGTTAATAACTTTATTTAGATGTCGGCAATATCAGGGGGTGGTGGATTAGGGGTGTTTATACTTGGGGTTTATGTTAGGGTGTTAGGTTTAAACGGAACTTTTTTCTCCCCATAGACATCAATGGGGTTGCGTTACGGAAATGTTTCATTCCGCACTTCAGGTGTTAGTTTTTTTTTTAATACTCTCTCCCCATTGATGTCTGAGGGGGAAAGCGTGCACAAGCATGTCAAAGCAGCCCTTGGATTTTGTGTGGCATGGAGCTTAACGCCACCATATCGCACGCACAAGGAGGCTTTCCAGTAACTCGTATATCTAAAGAAATGTACATTTAATATTAAAGCTGTTCATTTAAAAATGCTAGTGATGTAGTTAATTTAGTAAAGTTACTAAATCTATCTATGTATCAATCATCTATTTAAACATCTATCTTTTTAATCTTAAAATTATTTTCTATTTAACTTATTTTCTTCTAATGTTTTAGTTTTAACTATTCTTGGATGATACTTGGTACAGTATTGGGGCTGTGTGAACACTTAAAGAACATGTTTTAGGGTTGTACAAAGGAAGAATTTAAGCAGTCTTGGGTAGACTTTAATATTTTAGGGTGTTGTTTATAATCAAAATATATTTATCACAGACATAACTAAAACATAAATCACTGCAGCAGAGTTTTTTCAGTGACAATGTCATGCTTTACACCATTAGTATAATTAACCATTGAAAAGGTGGGACAACAGAATTGTATTTTTTTTATTTTATTTATTTATGTGTTCTTATTTTTGTCAATATTAATCACACCTATTCTGTTTGTGGAGTATTTTACAGTAGTGCTGAAAAACCCTAATCTTTGACCATGATTTTTTTATGTTATAGGAAATTAAGGGAAACAAAAACAAAAGAATCATATCATTAAAGGAATATGAAACCTTAAAATTTTACCTTCATGATTTGGAGAGAGCATATGATTTTATACAACTTACCAATTTTCTCCTTTGTTGAAGGAGCAGCAATGCACTACTTGGAGCTCGCTGAAAGCCAATCACAAGAGGAATATATGAGCAGCCATAATCAGCAGCTTTTTAGTCTACCTAAATTTAATTTTCAACAAAGGATACAACGAGAACAAAACAGATTAGATACACGAGAAAGTTAATTAAAATTACATGATCTATCTGAATCATGAAAAAATGGGTTTTATGTCCCTTTAAAGATGCTTCATTTTTAATTTCTGGTGGTGTGAGTGATTTAAAAAATAAGACGGAAGGAAACGTTAGTCTCATTTGCATTGTAGACCAGAGTTTGCAACTACTAATTGCACAAGATGAAAAAAGTATAAACTCATTGTACAGAATCACCAGCCATGGATATATAATTAACTGCTGTGAGTGGGTAGGGAGATTTTTCATCAGCCTGAAAGGAACTGTATATAACAGCATGTTTCAAGAGATTTTGCAGTAATATTTTAGTATGATAAATCAGATAACACAGCTCAAAATTGGAAATGAGTTCATCAGTGTGTGTGTTCACTAATTACCCTCTGGGTGAAGATATTTATTTATTCAACCTGTTTAATTTAAATTTTGTCATAGTGATTCTGGTGTTCATTAAAATATTTATTTATTAAACATTGGTAAAATCTACAGCTAAGAGGTATTTGTTCAGTAAACAACCAGAAAAATGTTTTTGGTAAAATTAGACGCTTTAAAACATTTGCATTATATTTGTATTAATTGCAATGTTCATATTTTGGGTTCCACTGTCTCTGTAGGGGAAGGCATAGGCTCCCAGCAGCATAACCTAATCATGCACAATGACACAGAATATGTCAGGGACGACATTTAAGGTGGGACAAGTTAATCTCTAATGTAACTCCCTTTCCACTTATTGCACAATTGTGCATAAGCATTAGTTACATGCAGGTAGGTAGGCAGGCTTAGTAAGGTCAGCATCCAGGCTCGAAGGTTGATATGCTATTCAGTAATGTTACTACTTGTTATGACTGGCTATTTATCACGCGTCTGTAAATGGGTGAATTTGCCCGTTTACTGTTGCACTCCACTTGTAATCCATGATTTACTGATTTACATGTTGTATATTCTCTTGGTATTCTTTATTGCTGAGTATATCTAGACAGGCTTAAGAGTACTGAGTACTATAAGGCAACAGTGTTTGCAACAATATTATTGTATAGTTTGTTGAAGTAAAGGGCAGTAGTGTTGACAACAATGTATGATATTGCTAAAAATATTGTTCCAAACAAAAATGCTCCCTCCTAAGTATGCTCTTTAAAAAATATCTGTTTTTATCCTAAAGCTCTCAAAAAAAAATCTATTTTCTTTCATGTAATTGGGAAGAGTCCATGAGCTAGTGAGGTATGGGATATCTAATCCTACTAGGAGGGACAAAGTTTCCCAAACCTCAAAATGCCTATAAATACACCCCTCACCACACCCACAATTCAGTTTTACAAACTTTGCCTCCTATGGAGGTGGTGAAGTAAGTTTGTGCTTGATTTTTTTTTTTTTTTCTTCTATGATAAGCGCTTCTAAGCAATTCCTCTCAGAGTACAGTGTTTTTCAGAGGGATGTGAAGAAAGTATCGCCTATTGATTTTATAGTTTTCCTTGCGGGAAATCTTTTCAAAGGTACTCTGTTATCGGTCGTAGGGATTCATCTCCTACCTCCCTTTTCAGATCGACGATATACTCTTATATATCATTACCTCTGTTGATACTTTTTCACTACTGGTTTGGCTATCTGCTATAGGGGATGGGTGTCTTTTGGTAAGTATGTTTTCATTATTAAAGACATTCTCATCTATGGTTTGGCGTTTATGTATTAATATAAAGTTTTAAATATATGTATTTTACTTATATTTGCCATGAGTCTGGTCTATGTATATTTCCTTTTGCAGACTGTCAGTTTTAGTTTGGAAAGCATGTTTTAGGAAGTTATTTTTCTTACATGGGGTATAGTCCTTTTTTTCAAATTGACTGTTTTTTCTTTAAATTTTGCGGGCAAAATTAGTCTTGCAAGGTCGCAAAATGTTGTTAGGTATTGCACCATTCTTGCCGCAAGAATTTTTTTTGGTGCAAAGGTACGTCTTTGATGACGCAAGTTTGTCATTTCTGGCGTCTTAGTTGATGCCAGTTTTCCTTGCATGAGGTTGTGTCTGTTATGATGCGAGTTGCGTCATTTCTGGATGTTGTTTTGGCGCCCCATAATATTTTCGACTTTCTTTTGCATTGTGCATCATACTTAGCGCCAAAAAAAATTAGTTTATTTTTCACCTCACTTCCTATATGCCTCTTGCCTTGTATATGCTCAGAGGGCTATGCTGTTTGCATTTTTTCCAATTCCTGAAACTGCCATATAAGGAAATTGTAAATTTTGCTTTAATTTTGGTTTTTCTTTTACATTTTGCAAGATTCTCAATCTGATCCTGTCTCAGAAGCAACTGTTGGAATTCTGCTGCCTGATCACAGTTCTACCAAGGCTAAGTGTATCTGTTGTAAGTTAGCTGAGATTATATCTCCAGCTGTAGCATGTAACAGTTGTTATGTTAAGCTTTTGCACGCAGAAAACGTTTCCATCAGTAATAGTACAGTTTTTGCTGTTCCTTCAACATCTAATGTACATGATATCCTTGTTGATATGAAAAATTATATTGCTGATGTGATACAGAAGGCTTTGAGGCCTATTTAACAATGGTCTTGTGGACCTTATCCGAAAGTGCGGATCAGGTCCGCAAGACCTCGCTGAATGCGGAGAGCAATATGCTCTATGTATTCAGCATTGCACACCACGTAGCTCTGCATTTTGCACTTTCTGGCCATATGGTAGCTGACCTAAGATATGTGATCATAGATCATATTCCTCGCCAGGTAAGAGGGGGAGATAGGGGTAAAATGTTGTTACAGTGTGAGTGCAGGTGGATCTACAACCTAGGTACCTTGGGGCCTGGGGGGTTGCATAACCCTCTGGACTGGCACTGCTTTCTCTAACTTAGCCTAGTCACTATGTCTAGCCTAAGCTGATTGTAGACTGACACATATACGGCTTATTGTGAGGTCTGATGATATGACTGCATTTCACTTAGTGACTATTAGGTAATATATTGGTTCCCGGATAGAATGTTGAATACACATTAGGGTATGCCAATAGAAAGGCTCATTGGGCTAATAGAAAATTAACATTTTGACAATAGTTTACATTACAGGTACTAGTAAGCAGACTCTTACTGTGTTATATTACCACTTTGTACTTTGTATAACAATATAGTCCATGAAATAGTTAACTCATGCACACTATGTATCTCATTAGCTGGGTAGTGATCTGACAATAGGGATCTTGGTATAGTTTGACAGTCACACTGTATATTCTACTAATTGTAACATGTTTATCCATTTAATCTGTTTTTAGCTACGCTGCATCCGGTAGCCATGGCGACGGATTGAGCCTGCGCAGTGGTGTGGTCAGAATGCCGGGCGACTTCTGGTTCTGCGGCATGGATTGTTTGGGGAAGGGTATTTAAGGAGCAAGGTATGTACACTATTTTAATGGTCTGAGGACGGGGTTAAAATCGCCGAAACGTCACCTTATGATACAATAAAGTATTATTGTTATATTTGTCAAGACCCGGTGAGTGCTTTACTTTGATGGATTTTGTATGACTATTTGAAGCACCCTGGGCAGTTGCTGGTTAAAGTGAGTGCAGAGCCCTGTAGTGGAATATATATATATATATATATATATATATATAAATCCTATACTTAAATTGTCACTTCTAACACCCAAATAATTACTCAAATTGCATCAATCAATATGTTGCTTCCACCTGCATTTCCAGCTGGTGAAGTGGTCATTATAAAAGGGAGTGTCTAACAGCACAGAAAGATTGGTTTATGCATTGTTATTACCAAAATTGAGATTGTCAATATATTTTGCTTTGCTATCCAACAAAGACACAGGAGAAGGATATTGTTGGAGCTAGTTCAGCGTCATGAACGACGCAAGAGACCTAGGGTATTTTTACCTAGAATAGGCCTGCATGCCCTGTGTGACAGGGAGATTGTCCTTAGCTTCCGTTTGAATAGAGGTTCAATTCCGAGGCTCTATCTTGAGATCAAAGACTCCCTTGAACCTATAACATATAGGACTAGGGCCATCCCTGGAATGTTAAAACTGCTTGCTGTACTCTATTTCCTGGCCACAGGATCATTTCAAGCAGTAACAAGTTTAGTTGTGGGGATGAGCCAGGCTACTTTTTCAACACATCTATCTGTTGTTTTAAATGCCTTGCACCAACGGCTAGTGCATTATGTACATTTTACACAAACACCAGAGGATTGGCATCGTGTGAAGGACCATTTCTACGTGATTGCCAGGATGACAAACATCTTGGGTGCAATTGACTGTACCCATGTGCGGCCTCCAAAGGGAATAGAAGAGCCCTATCATGACCGCAAGCATAATCACTCTTTAAATATACAGGTGATTTATGATGCCAAATTGAGTATTATGAGCATCCGGTCAGGATTCCCGGGTAAAACCCATGATTCCTTTATCCTGAGGAATTCAACTGTTTACAACATGTTTCAGAGCCATCAAATGCCGGAGGGAATTATTCTAGTTAAATATCTATTACAAATTGTCATATATGTATATTATAATATTATTTCTTTCAGATTGCTAAAATATATTGTTTATCTCTTGCACACAGGAGATTCAGGCTATTCATGTCTCCCATAGCTTTTCACTCCTGTGCTGAACCACACAACTCCTGCGCAAGTGAGCTATAATGAGGCTCATACATCTACAAGATGTGTGATAGAGCGCACATTTGGTGTTTTGAAGAGCAGGTTTCATTGTTTAGACCTCTCTGGGGGAGTACTTCTCTACACACCAAAGAAAGTATCCCTGATATTTCTTAAATGTTGCATGCTCCACAACATAGCATTACGCATGCCAGCTGATGATATATCCATTTTGGAAGTAGAGTATGATGACAATGTTGCACCTTTAGAGAAAATTGATGCAGGAGGAGTACAAGCACAATCCGATTATATCCATGCTCTATTTGACCAATGATCATGTAAATATATTGTACATATGTTCTTTTATTTTCTCATATTTTTATTTTTCCATTCATCCAAAAAATGTTGATTTTGGGTGTCTTTTTTGTATTCAAATACATGTTCTTTATTTCACATCTGACTCTTTTTTAAACAAATATTTAAAATGAATACTCAATGTTAAATTATAGTCCATGTTATCATGGGGCTCTCAGAATATGTTTACATACAAGGTAATTATATTTAAAAAAAAAGTATTTTAAAGATACATTAAACACATCTTCTTTCATGATTTAGTTAGAAGGATTTTTTTTATTATATTCTCAAATTGTCCTCATTCTCTTTTTATAATTTGTTGAATGAGCATCAATGTACTACAGGTTTCACACCTGAGCTTGGGTGGTGTACTTTAACCAATGGCAGGTGGTCAGTCTCCCTGATTATGTTATAATAAAAAATATTATTTTTAAATAACCACTCAAAAAATATAATAAACCAATTTTGTTGTTCTTATTATATGTGTAGATACATTATTAAAATTTGTCTTAAAACATAATCATGGAGATTGACCATCTCCTATTGGTTAAAGCATCACACCCAAGCTTAGGTGGGCTCATGACAGCATAATATATTTGGGAATATTTAAGCCATGGAGTCTAATTATATTATGTAGTGTCAAGTCAGTAATGATTCTGCCCACTGAGGAAGGGACTGTAGTGTATATACAGTATTTGTAATGTGTTAAAAAACATAATATATATATATATCACAATAATTGTCTATAACATATTTCCTGCTCATGAGATTACATACATTCAGCTTTGATCAATGGAGAACAAGAGAATGAATCAAATTATATAATTAAAATTGATTATAAAAGCTTTTAAAATAACATACTATTTTATAACCTCAAAATTAATTTTTATTGTATTTATGTCCCTTTAATATACTTGTGTTGGTTATGCATAACAGGTCAATGTGTAATATTGGTGTATATTTTGTACAAGGTAAAATACTCTGGTGTACATTATCCCTTTAATAAACCAATCAAATTATATATGGCCAATGCATAGTACTTGAAAACCGTGAATTTTTTATATAAAGATCCAAAACAGATAAATAGTCAACAAAATATATTTATTGTTGACATTAAAATATAAGCATTTCTTCATGCATAATACAAACCAATATATATATATATATATATATATATATATATATATATATATATATATATATTTATATATACATACAGACATACACACACATATTTATTTTAAAAATACAAACCAAAAAAACAAACTAATCTCTAGACCGCTTAGAGGCAGTGGGAGATTGTGGAGGTGATCTTTCCCTTCTTGAAGATATTAATTCAGAAAGGGTCCCCTGCATCAATAGAAATAGATTCCTATTGAAACTTCTATTATCTTCGTCAGCCCTCTCCCTTTGCTCCAACTCCCTTTCCTTTATGGCTACCCTGCGCCGATCTATCGCTATCATCTCCCTTTCCAATTCCATAGCCATCTCCACCTGATGCCCCTGTTGCTGTATATAGACCCCCAATGTCCTAATCAACTCCTGTTAATTCTCGCTATACTGCCTCCCCAGATTCACCATATCCTGCATTGCTCCATCATCATCAGCAGGGCCAGGGGCGGCAGCAGGGGCAGCAGGGTTAGGGGTGGCAGGGGCGGCAGGGCCAGGGGTAGAAGCAGCTGAAGCTTCCAGAAAGCTTTCTATCTCTGTAGCATCCTGAGAAAGGAGGCTACCAATCATTTTTTTTTAATTCTCTTTTTATTGGTTTTCAAAAAAATATAAATGGCAACATGGGTACAAACAGATATCATAGATAAGTACATCTCTGAGCAATATTACACTTTATCCTTATGTTAAACAAAAGAATATAAACTATATATCATTGTTATAATTTACTATTGTCTTCATAGCATCCTCCTATAACTACAAGTATGTTACTATTAAATCCGTTCTTGTCATTAATTATATCTCCTCTACTTCTGACAGCATTTATAAACCAATTTACACGAAACAATATAAACTGTATGCTTTCGAAATATTTTACTATTATCTTCATAGTGTCATCTTGTGACTGTAGATATAATAATAAACCTGTTCCTGTCGATAATTGTATCTCCTCTACTCCTGACGGTATTTGAATTAATATGTATCATGAACTTATGTGTTGAGTTATCAAAAACTTAACCGACTGCCTTCTATCTATCTGTGCCTGATCTATCTGTCTTTCCCTTAACTTCCTCCATTCTTATCTTGGCGTATCTTACAAAGCTCTATGTATCAGTACCGACATAATATTGTATTAGTGCTACAAAGCATGTGTAGTAGATCTGCTTTCTCCTTGTTACATTTAGGGCAGTTACCCGCTTTCTCCCCTTTTGTCCATTTACTTATTCTATATGGGGTTAAATAGAAATTATTGATTATTTTTGTTTGAGTTTCTCTCCAGCCAATAAATGAAGTGGCTTTTTCAGCCTGCTCTATACTATTTTGTATTTCTGTCTCCAGAATTGTTGGAAAATTTTGAATTAAATTATCCTTAAGTTTATTCACATGGTTTATTCCTGTTTTAGTTAATAATGTTTTGTACCAATATGAAATTGACCGTTTGCCTTCTTTATATAGTTTAATCCCTGAATCTATTTCTGGTTTATTCCAGTCAGAGTCTTCTGGGGATGTTATTTGATTAAAATAGTTCCGTATTTGGAGATATGCATAGAAATCTCTTGATGGTAGACTATATGAATTGGACAATTCCTGAAAAGAAGATATTATTTGTGTTCCCTCTTTTATAACTGGACCATATAGACCAGACCATTATCTCTCCATTTTCTAAATACCTCATTTTCTATGCCTGGGCTAAAATCCAAAGTACCTATAATTGGGAGGTATTTAGATGCCTGATAAGGGTAACCCATTATTTTGTGATATTTCTGCCACGCATTTACTATGTTCGCAAAAGTGCTCTTCTGAGTAATATTACTTGGTAGCTTATTATAAGGATAATGTAGGATGGCTTTTAAATCAAAGGAGGCTACCAATCATTTCTTGGGATTCATCAAATAGAGTATCTGGTTCTGCATAACAACAATTGTTAGCTCCTCCGACAGTTGATGACACCGTTCGGTACCTAATGTAAATGTAAAATAATAATATTATAATCAAAATTAATTAAAGTTGCATGATTATGCAATGTATTGCGATTTTAATACAAATTTATATACAATAATATTTTGAATATAGATTTGTTCTCTTGGTATCTCCTTTTGAATTATAAATATGCACATATCCAGCACTAGGTTTAGATATATTATGGTTGTTTCCTGCACAGATTTGTCTGTTTTCATCAATATAAGTGCACAGCCATCTGCCAGGATTGTACTCCATTTCATTCCTCCAAGTATAATAATATATTGCAATTGACATTTAACACACACCTATTTTCCGATATATGTTTTTTTTTATTATTTAAAAAAAGAAAAAAAATGATATCTATTTTTTAAAAACACAACAAAAGTTATATTGAAACATTTAATTATTTTCAAAAAAGATGCCTTGTGTGAATTTATCACACATCTGCATTATTATTTCTAACAAAAATAACTCTGAAATGTAAATCAGATAATATAATTAACTTGTCATGGTTTTATACATTTTCATCTCCATTAGAAAAATGCAATAAATATATTTGTATATATTAGGTAGATAATCCCTTTATTACCCATTCCCCAGTTTTGCATAACCAACACAGTTATAATAAATGTTTAGCTTGTAACTAAGAATATCAAGGGAACAAAGCAAAATTGGTATTAAAAATAAAATGGAAATGTTTAGAAAATTACATGCCCTATTTAAAACTTTGTTTTTGTTTTGAACTTGACTGTCCCTTTAAAACAATATTACATCCGAAATCGAAAAGCATATGGATGTATTTCATGTTATAATATTAAAACACATGTTAATATACATGTATTAGCAACAATGCTTTTAATCCAAATTGAAGCATTTTTTAAAAAGTGTAGTTAAATAAGCACTGTGCAGCAGCATTTTAAACAGCACTCGTTGCCTGAGCCTGAGGTGCTTGTACCATATTGTAATGAATTAATTTATTTGTTCACATGATATAATCACCTCTTCTGCACTGAAGAGATGCAGTATTTAATATGCTGTGGCACTAATAATCTCTAGATATGCTTCACATGCATGTATTAATATAATAGTGATCAATAAAAAAGATAATTTTGACTAAAGTATTTGTGGTCAATACATAAATGTAGAATAAATGTTTATATAAATTGTTGTAATTCCTCAATGTGCATTAAAATGTTGAAGGTAAAGTCCCTTTATTTGATTTTCCACACAAAGTTATATTTTACAAACTTACAATGTGCCCTTATACTGATTAACCCTTTACATTACATGCTGCATCACAAGATAAAGTATGTCACATTTTCTATTGGTTTCTCGTTTTATAAATATACACAATGTAATCCAGAAAGAAATCCAGCAAACCTCCCAGGCGTATGTTTAACTTGAAAGTTTATTGGAAAACCGTGCAAAATAAAAAAAGGTAAAACACAAAATTACATTGCCCCAGCAACCTGGAGCAAAATAGAAGTACGTCCTACGCGTTTCAGCAAAAATCCACTATGCTCTCATACAATCTTTAAATTAAAAAATAAAAGAATATTCTTGAATACTGTGATTTCATAGAGTCAGACTAATTAATGATTATGGCATTCAGTGTCTTTTTAAGTTAGCACATTTAAAACATTCAGGTGTTGGATTAATTGTATTACCTGAGGAGGAGGAGATGGAAGAGGTTGGAGCTGGCCCCATAGCCCTTCTGACGTCCACTACAATTAAAAAAACGGATACTAAATTAAAAGTGAATATTAAATATAAACTATAAATCAAATCACAATTCAGATTTATATTAAACAACAGCTAACATTAACTGACATACCTGTTGTTTGTCCAAGGGGTACTGCACATAATATCTGTCAGTGTCATCGCTGAGGAGAAACTGTGACCAGAGTCTGTATCAATCAGCCCTGTATCAACAACAGGTAATGGCTGTGTGGCAACAGAAAAAGCCGCACTAGTAGATGCTGTAATACATTAATGTTAACATTAAATAAACAAGGATTCATATGATAATTGAAATCAAGTAATCAGCATTTATAACAATTAGCATTAATAACTACGGCGTCAAGAGTGACACAGAAATATTGAACTTTACCTGCTAAGGCGTCAGTTTCATATTCAAAATCTTCAGAACCCTGCAGCAGATTGTCTCCCAACCTCTCCATGAGCATATTTTCGTATGTCGACAGTTCTGCGACATATGCGGTGCCACCGCCTGTTTGATGCGTTTCCTTTTTTTCTCTGGCCACCTTGGATTTCAAAATTCTCTTATATCCATTTTTTTTTTTTTTCCTATGATTCCCCTCAGCAGAAACATTATCAGAAATTGTTCTCCAGATTTCATTTTTCTTTGAGGAGGTTGTCTTCTGTGCTTTAGCCCCATATAATAAATTATAATGCTGCAGAACCAGAGTTACTGCTGGAAATTAAACTGTATATTACGGCCTGATTTGTTTTTTTCAGACCCTGCAGATGACATTATAATAAAAGTAACTATATGTCTGTTTCAAGAATCTTTACAAATTCAAAGCTCAAAACTACTGCTCAACAGACAATTCAAGCTCTTGAACAATCCACATTCATTTTAATTATTTATCAATTTTTATTGGGAATTGATTAATCATGTGATCATTTAAATCAGCCAATCAGGATGCTATTGGAAGCAATTTAATCAATTAACAATCATCAAAATCTTTATATAAGGGGGGCGGAGCTAACCACAGAGGAGTCAAGACGCATATCTTGTGAGCTCCTGCAAAATTTATGAACATTTACATTTATAAGAGAGCAAAATTCATGTTTCATGCCTAAATCCTGGATATATTTTAATGAAAGGAGTGTGCAGTCTCCTTAGAGCCTAATTAAACGAAGTTCTGACCATTTGCTCTGATAATCCTGTTTTGGGCCTTTACTGACTAGCAGAACCACGAGGCTGGCGTGGTGCCTGCTTTATAGCCGCAGCCTGCTTTATACAGAGTTATCCCCTACTAAGCCTAAAATGGCAGTTTCTTACGAGCTGTTATTGGCGTGGCTGGATGATTTCGGAGAGAAGATGTGCCGCAACTTCAATGACTTAACCCTAGCCATCCGAGATCAGCATGGGGGAGAAGTAGGCTCGGTTTCTGAACCGACGGTGAATATGGATCCCAACAAGAATATTGAGACGTCCCTGATTGCCGCAGGAACGCTACCTACTGAGATGGAAACTGAACGTATGGGACAAGATTCTACAAAGAAGCCGATTGTTCCCTTGGGGTGGAGAGTGAATATACCACAGACCCATACGAGATCACATGAATCCCACCTGTACCCAACAATTAATCTCGCACTGGAGAGGAGTAGCTCTTTTGAAAAGGATCTACACTGGCGAGACGAAACATCGCTATCTCCTAATACCTTTCCGCTGACTCTGGGACTGTATCCTTGTGAGGAGGGCCAGTTTGCTGGTCTGCGAGTGCCCCCGGCTCCCCCGGTTCTTGCGGGGCCTGTGGCAGATGCGCTCAGCGCGGCACCTATGACGGAGATAATCAGCACCTCGTGTCTACTCCCCATCTCGGCTGAGGTCCTTCAGGGTACCTGTAACACCGATCTGAAGAGTTCCGTGATATCGCTCCTACCAATACCTAAAATTCAGTCCCTCAGACCGGAACATCGATTGGGATGCATTATGCACATAGCCTTTGGCCTGGCTAGTTATGATATGATCCAGAACGCTGCCTTCACGTACATGCTCAGCAGTTCCCTGGTCTCATTAGCACTCTTCTGTGTACTCTGGCCTGAATGGATCACATACTGGTCTCGGGGAATAGGCTAAAGCTAAGTGACACTAAAATTATCTGAGACTTTATTTAGACTAAAAGTTGACTGTACGTTTATAGCATTTTGCTCACATTTTGGCTTTATAGTTATATGCATATTTGAATATATCTTGTTCTAATATATTTTGTTTATAAGAATGATGGACACTCTACTGAGAACAACTCTATTTGAGATTAGTATCTAATTCATAGTTATTGAATTCATATCTTTCACATACTCTGTTAGTAGCTTATGGTTACACAGTTAACACCATTTTCTATTTGTCTCATTTAAGCTGCTAGATCTGACATGCTTTAGTCTATAACATTTATATAACCCCAAATGTAAATTGTTTTTACCTTGTTTTTGATATCCTAGAGATACATATAGAATCTGAGCGATTAGGACAGTACTGAGACTCTATGCTAGAGATGAAGCTCTAACCTACTAAACATGCTCTCTATTAGTTGCACCTCTACCATCTCCCTAGTAGCTGTAATGTTAGGAGCTCTTCCTATGCAAAACACTGCCAACTAGCTGCCACATTGGGAGCCCATGTTAACTATATGAGACTTAGGCAGGTGGAGAGTCGCCTCGTTATTTTCCTGCACTTGGATTGGGTTATTTTATATAGCTGAACTATTAATACTGAGGTGAACGTGTCAGAATTTGCAAAGAAACGTGGAGTTTTTATTTGTTCACATTCCATTGTTACCCATACTGTCAAACAATGTACACAGATGTAGATATTAGGGCATGCTCAGCTTTATTTACTTTATCTGTATCTTTAATTGATAAGACCGGAGGGTCCTATTCAGACTGCATAGATGTGAAGAATCGCAGGCGACTCCCATATCTCTCTTGAAGTTCCCCATTGCACAGAAGATGGAGACTTTACAATATCTCCTATTACACACCATTTATTACTTTCTGAGGGTTGTATGTTTTGCAATTAGCGGTTCATTTTGTCCTCTATCTATCCATTTGTTTTGTATGTGCAGGTTCCTATTATAACTTGATCAACCTTATGGGAAAACTCCCAAGTTTACTCCCACTCTAATAATAGCTCCCATATATACCTTATCCTTTATAAATTATGGAGATATAGGTGAGCCATTCTGCAAGCCTTTCTATAAAGGTAAAAATATACCACAGGCGATCCTAAGTTTTGACACACATTATATGTCTATACTGACTTCCTTTAAGCCTCTATTTGAGGGACCCGTATCTTTTTCAGGATGTGGCCTCTTAGACACCTCTCATTTCTATCTGACCCCTCTCCTCCCTTTCCCGCTGGCGATTAGTACCTGCGGGTCATATCCCTACTCCTTTTACCTGCATCGCCTATAGATGGCACCTCCCCAGGAGAGGGGTTCATGTAGTGGCCCTTAACTGACTTTCTGTGTCTATAGAAATGTCCCCCCCCTGTTTGTATCCTTTTTGGCAATTTCCCTTACACCCACATGCCCTAGTTTTCATATTTTAGAGATGTTCTCCAGGAGTATACTCAAAAGCCCTGAGATCTAATCCCATTCCATTCTATTTTACATCGCTGTGTAGTTTGTATTTTCAAGACTAATTATCTAGCTCGGCCCCGAAACCCCCGGCCCCCCTTCCCTTCTCCCCTCTCCCCCCCATTACGAGCGGCTCTTGCCCGCTGCATCCCCCCCCCCATACACTCAGGCCTACGGGAGGCCTGATAAATACCAGCTCCCTTCCTCTCACTATTTTCAGCGTATAGAATACCCCTTATTTGAGAGTAGGGACCACTAGCTACCTGTATTATAAAACCGAGACTTCATTTCTATATGCCCCAGTCACACATGTTTTGATTTCACTGTTCGCACTCCGTATTCAAGGTCATAAAGTTGGTGCTATAACTTATGTCAAATGTTATCTCTCTGTTTTCAACTTAGATATCTTCCATATTATTGACACCTATTATTATATAAAGATTGAACTTCTATTGACTAGATAATATTTTAACAAATCCTATATTAGCACACCAATGTCTTAACTCTTATGTACCTTCCATATGTGATATGTATCAGTTGTTTATCTTTTTGTATTTGTTTTGTGCTGGGACATGCTTCCTTCCCTGTTATTTACATCCGTTGTCTCAATAAAAAAATATTTAAAAAAAAAAAAAAAAATCTTTATATAAGTTCCTATACTTTGTGCGCCATTGGTGACGCCATTTTTTTAACAGAATGACTTTTTATGAGCCTGGATTTGGACACACAACAGGTATGTCTATTTCTTTATTTTTTATTTTTTGTTAAATATTAATAATATTATACATATTTTTTCTATTAAATTATTGTAATATGACATGTGTTATACATTTTATGATTTTGGAAGTCAAAAGGCCTATGGGGCCCTCTTTGTTTTTCAATCCCTTTTATTTCATTTTTTAAATTACAATCACTGAAATCATAACAAACAATATACATTTATAATATAAGTAATAACAATGTTTTGTTTTTAACATACTTGGTTCGTTTATGATGCAGATATAATAATGTAATATTATTTTCAAATCCTTGGTTAATTTGTGAAGCAGTTATATTTACGATTTTGATAACGCTTATTGTCTGTTTATTGATTCGCTATTGCATACAACATGATTGATATTTCCCTCCAATCATACAGCCAAATTAAAATTGATATTTTGTATGTTTTGTGTCGCATCAAAAAAAAAAATTCAGTGTGTTATGAGTTTCTGAGGTTCAAGTATGTCGCGGCCAACAATTTTCACTGATGGGGAGTTGGTTATACTTGTGTATAGGATAATTAGATATTTCCCTAGGAGAATCGGCAGCAGATTGTGTATGAGATGAGGCGCAGGATGAGGCACATGACCGGGATCCTCAGAACGCACCGCCAGTGTCTCCGAAGGTTTAGCGACCTTAGGCGCAGGGAACCAGTGCGCTATATGGCCATAAGGCCGCTGATTAGGAGATGTAAGTATAATTTATCCATTGTATTATACTTAGAAATTTATTGAAGTTGAATCTTGTACTGTTGACAAACATGACGCACATAAAAAATATATGCTAAGTATAAATGATTATTCAATTGTTAATAGCATAGCTATTGAATAATCATTTAAATATTAAAAAAAATATATATAAGATAACATAGAATGAGAATGTATCTTTATCAATCTATCTATCTATGTATCCCTCTCTCAATATATCTCTATATATAGATATCTATATGTGTACAGTATATAAATCTATAGATATATCTATATATCTTTATATATACATATATTGATGATAATATCTATATATCTATATATCTATATATATATATATATATTAATATTAATATTTTTATATATTTTTTTATATATATATATATATATATATATATATGTTGTTATTATAATCTTGAGTATATAATGTCCATGCATTGAAGCTGAATAAGCATTAGACATAATAGTATAAAGTAATAAAGTACATAGTTGTAATGTGGACTTACATCATTGTATAATGGCAGACTAGTGATGTTGCAAATTGTTCGCCGGCGAATAGTTCCCGGCGAACATAGCATGTTCGCGTTCGCCGCGGCGGGCGAACATATGCGATGTTCGATCTGCCCCCTATTCGTCATCATTGAGTAATACTTTGACCCTGTACCTCACAGTCAGCAGGCACATACCAGCCAATCAGCAGCAGACCCTCCCTCCCGGACCCTCCTACCTCCTGGACAGCATCCATTTTAGATTCATTCGGAAGCTGCATTGTTAGTGAGAGGAGGGACAGTGTAGCTGCTGCTGATTCAGTAGGGAAATCTATAGCTAGGCTAGTGTATTCAGTGTCCACTACAGTCCTGAAGGACCCATCTGATCTCTGCTGTAAGGAAAGCACCCCAAAAAGCCCTTTTTAGGGCTGCTTTTTTTTTCCTGTGTAATCTAATAGCAGTTGCCTGCCTGCCAGCGTGTGTGTCAGGCTCACAGCGTATACTGTGCCCACTTGCCCAGTGCCACCACTCATATCTGGTGTAACAGTAGTGTAGATTTAAAAAAAACAACACTTTTTTGACTGTGTTAAATAATAGCAGTCAGTTTCCTTCACACGTGTGCGTTTAAGTGCCTGTCTGCCAGGGCACAGTGTCACCCCAGTGCAACTCATATCTGGTGTAACAGTAGTGTAGATTTAAAAAAAACAACACTTTTTTGACTGTGTTAAATAATAGCAGTCAGTTTCCTTCACACGTGTGCGTTTAAGTGCCTGCCTGCCAGGGCACAGTGTCACCCCAGTGCAACTCATATCTGGTGTAACAGTAGTGTAGATTTAAAAAAACAAACACTTTTTTGACTGTGTTAAATAATAGCAGTCAGTTTCCTTCACACGTGTGCATTTCAGTGCCTGCCTGCCAGGGCACAGTGTCACCCCAGTGCAACTCATATCTGGTGTAACAGTAGTGTACATACCTGATGTTTTAAAGCACGTTTTTCCAAACAATTTAGGAATGTTAGGTGATTTATGCCCTTTATGGATTAAAACCAGACTCTGCATCAACTATGTAATTTTCCATGGGAGTTTTGCCATGGATCCCCCTCCGGCATGCCACAGTCCAGGTGTTAGTCCCCTTGAAACAACTTTTCCATCACTATTGTGGCCAGAAAGAGTCCCTGTGGGTTTTAAAATTCGCCTGCCTATTGAAGTCTATGGCGGTTCGCCCGCTTCGCCCGTTCACGAACAGTTGTGGAAGTTCGCGTCCGCCGCAAAATTTTAGGTTTGCGACATCACTGTGGCAGACTTATCAAGGCCAAGGGAGAGGATACCTAGGTATCTGCTTCCTGTATCCCACAGCAGCCCAGTGAGCAACCGGTCATCACCACCACTTCCCCTGACTTTGCTACAACCTCAGAGAGATGAAGAGTCAGGGGCATATTCAGATGTCCGCGAAACTGAAGGTAATGTAATGTAACAACATGTCATTATTTACATGAAAAAGAGAAATGAAAATGTTTTAATTTTCATAATGCTGTTTCATCAGGGATGTATTATGGCCTAGGCACACACGTTCTTTGCATAGGGAATCAGAGTTGGGATGTGCATCGCATCTGTACTGTCCTCTATCTAAAATGAAGCATACAGTACAGTGACTGATAATGTAAAGGCTGTGAAAGAGAAGACAAGGCACATGCACTGATTAAGGCTTATAGGCAGTGCTACTTTAAAACATTGCTTCATTTAGAATGGAACTAATTTTTGATGTGAAAATCGTTAAACGTGAGAAACTTGACCAGTGATATGCTTCCAATGGTGATAATGGAGTAGAAGAAGACCTTGCGCCAATATGCTGTCTCCCCTTATCTGCTGTGGTGCATCTGCAAATGCAGTGCTTAGGTCTTAGCAGCTAATAGAATTGAATAGCTAATATAAGTCATTTTGTGTTTTTTAAAATCAAATGAGGTTGCCATAACCATCTAACAGCAATGATGAGCATAATATTAGACTTGTCACATATTCATCATCCTAATAATCATTTGTGTTTGTGATTCTTCTCTGACAGATGAAACTGAGAGTTCCATAACAGCAGCAGTCATGATGTCTCCAGCAACTCCAAAAGAGGAGGTTGCTTATGCAGAATGTAAGAATTTATCATGTCATCTTTTTTCACTTCTACATTGATTGTGAAATAATTTGGAGACCCTAGTTTCATTTTCCTATTAGAACAATGTAGAGTATAATGTAGGCTTTGACACATATTCCAACTTCCATAACAATGTATTTGGTTTGTGCTTCTTCTATGACAGCTGACAATGATGAATGCGGCCAAGTGGCCATATCTCCGGCAACTCCAGAAGAGGAGGTTGCTAATACAGAATGTAAGATTTTATCATATCATCTTTTTTCACTTCTACATTGATTGTGAAATAATTTGGAGACCCTTGTTTCTTTTTCTTTTTAGAACAATGTAGAGTACAATGTAGGCCTTGATACATATTCCAACTTCCATAACAATGTATTAGGTTTGTGCTTCTTCTATGACAGCTGACAATGAGGATTCTGCCCAAACGACCATATCTCCAGCAACTCCAGAAGAGGAGGTTGCTTATACAGAATGTAAGATTTTATCATATCATCTTTTTTCACTTCTACATTGATTGTGAAATAATTTGGAGACCCTAGTTTCTTTTTCTTTTTAGAACAATGTAGAGTATAATGTAGGCTTTGACACATATTCCAACTTCCATAACAATGTATTTGGTTTGTGTTTCTTCTATGACAGCTGACAATGATGACTGCGTCCAAGTGGCCATATCTCCGGCAACTCCAGAAGAGGAGGTTGCTGATACAGAATGTAAGATTTTATCATATCATCTTTTTTCACTTCTACGTTGATTGTGAAATAATTTGGAGACCCTAGTTTCTTTTTCTTTTTAGAACAATGTAGAGTACAATGTAGGCCTTGACACATATTCCAACTTTCATAACAATGTATTTGGTTTGTGCTTCTTCTATGACAGCTGACAATGAAGAATGTGAATATTCAGTGGATGTGGTGGCAGCAACAGAAAGTACAAATTTGGCATATGATGTTTTGTAAAATTACATCTTGAAAGTGAATTGTTGTTACATATTTTATTTTGTGTTTTAATTACAGCAGTTGATCAGGGAACCCAGACGGAGCCCTTTGTTCCAATTCTATTTCAGCGGCTGACACAGGCGCTCCAAGCAGTGGCTTAAGCTGTGAGGGAGATCCAAGAAGCCCTAGTTGATTTTTAATTTGTTTATTTATTTAAAGTTTTATAAATAATAAAAATATTGATAAACAATATTATGTTGTCGCTGCATTATTTAAGTATTATCTAAAAGGGACATGAAAAGGAAATATATGTTTAATCATGTATAAATTGCATGCAATGTTGTTGAATATATTTGTTTGATATATATCCATTGATATGGAGCATATTTATATCAACTATGTAGCTGCTGAATGATGTCTACATATGGATGACTCATGTGATTGGCTTGCACATGTGCATTGCTATTTCTAATAAATAGTATATCTGAGGGATAATAAAAGTGAAAATGATTAATTTTGCTTGCAAAAGGTCAAGGCTCCCTGGAGAGCTGAAACGTGTAGACCAGACCTGATCCGGCTTGTTTGAGAGACACAGACACTTCTGCTCCCAGGACTGCCATGCCAGATTAAAGTGAATCCATTGAAATTCTGGGTAGACGGTAGGAGCACAAACCAACAGAGGATTAAGAGTGTGCACACTTAAAAGAATCAAAGGAGTTTCCCTGAAGACGACCACTAAACAACATAACATATACCCGGTGGAATCCAAGTAAGTGGATTGACAAGGGACCGTCCCAATTACCGGAACACCGGGTAAGTGCAATCTGGAAATAAACTTTGCATTTGTAAATTGGAAATAGTCCTAACACATTAAAAGCGACAAACGGCTAGAAGTACTGCTCACCATCTGTCAGGAACTTTCTTGAGTACACTTGAGTACACCCATGAGTTATTGAGTACACCCATGAATGTGCAAGTATTATTGTGAACAAGTTGTACCGAAAGCTTCAAAAAACTTAAGACTGTAACCTTCTGTGGATCGATAGAACGTCCTATTAAACGTTCTATCAGGATAAGGATACTACAGTGTGTATTAACTGCCTCATATAATTTTGACCTATGCATATGATTAAGTGATATATATGGTGCTTTATTCATGATGCGAACATAACAGTGCAAGGAATTGTTTTTAAATTTGTATGCTTCAAATCTGTATGCTTTATATATTCTATTGTTACATAGATTTTTTAGCCTTAATAGTTTTAAGAATAATCCAGAGAGACAGACACCGGTGTCTTATTTTTAATGGAGAAACTGTTTTAATTCATACTAATAAAGTGTATGTTTTTTTCTGCTACTAGTTGTATATACATGCATTAATAAATACGTTTTATAGAGATTATATCCCTCCAGTAATTTGCACAATTATTCTATTTCCATCTATTTTTATATTGGGGATTAAATTGTAACCCACCTTTGATTATATAGATATTATATCAAGATAATAACAGCATCATTTTATTGGTAACCAGATAGCCTTTGGCGCCACCTCCAACCTTTGCGAAAAAAGGGTTGAAACAGTGGCTGTGTTCATGCTTCATGTTGTTAGTAGGGCATTCTGGTGCCATGCCTCATGTTGTTGGTAGGACATTCTGCTGTCATGCCTCATGTTGTTAGTAGGACATTCTGCTGTCATGCCTCATGTTGTTAGTAGGGCATTCTGGTGTCATGCCTCATGTTGTTAGTAGGACATTCTGCTGTCATGCCTCATGTTGTTAGTAGGACATTCTGCTGTCATGCCTCATGTTGTTAGTAGGGCATTCTGGTGTCATGCCTCATGTTGTTAGTAGGACATTCTGCTGTCATGCCTCATGTTGTTAGTAGGGCATTCTGGTGTCATGCCTCATGTTGTGCACACTTAAAAGAATCAAAGGAGTTTCCCTGAAGACGACCACTAAACAACATAACATATACCCGGTGGAATCCAAGTAAGTGGATTGACAAGGGACCGTCCCAATTACCGGAACACCGGGTAAGTGCAATCTGGAAATAAACTTTGCATTTGTAAATTGGAAATAGTCCTAACACATTAAAAGCGACAAATGGCTAGAAGTACTGCTCACCATCTGTCAGGAACTTTCTTGAGTACACTTGAGTACACCCATGAGTTATTGAGTACACCCATGAATGTGCAAGTATTATTGTGAACAAGTTGTACCGAAAGCTTCAAAAAACTTAAGACTGTAACCTTCTGTGGATCGATAGAACGTCCTATTAAACGTTCTATCAGGATAAGGATACTACAGTGTGTATTAACTGCCTCATATAATTTTGACCTATGCATATGATTAAGTGATATATATGGTGCTTTATTCATGATGCGAACATAACAGTGCAAGGAATTGTTTTTAAATTTGTATGCTTCAAATCTGTATGCTTTATATATTCTATTGTTACATAGATTTTTTAGCCTTAATAGTTTTAAGAATAATCCAGAGAGACAGACACCGGTGTCTTATTTTTAATGGAGAAACTGTTTTAATTCATACTAATAAAGTGTATGTTTTTTTCTGCTACTAGTTGTATATACATGCATTAATAAATACGTTTTATAGAGATTATATCACTCCAGTAATTTGCACAATTATTCTATTTCCATCTATTTTTATATTGGGGATTAAATTGTAACCCACCTTTGATTATATAGATATTATATCGAGATAATAACAGCATCATTTTATTGGTAACCAGATAGCCTTTGGCGCCACCTCCAACCTTTGCAAAAAAAGGGTTGAAACAGTGGCTGTGTTCATGCTTCATGTTGTTAGTAGGGCATTCTGGTGTCATGCCTCATGTTGTTGGTAGGACATTCTGCTGTCATGCCTCATGTTGTTAGTAGGACATTCTGCTGTCATGCCTCATGTTGTTAGTAGGGCATTCTGGTGTCATGCCTCATGTTGTTAGTAGGACATTCTGCTGTCATGCCTCATGTTGTTAGTAGGACATTCTGCTGTCATGCCTCATGTTGTTAGTAGGGCATTCTGGTGTCATGCCTCATGTTGTTAGTAGGACATTCTGCTGTCATGCCTCATGTTGTTAGTAGGGCATTCTGGTGTCATGCCTCATGTTGTTGGTAGGACATTCTGCTGTCATGCCTCATGTTGTTAGTAGGACATTCTGCTGTCATGCCTCATGTTGTTAGTAGGGCTTTCTGCTGTCATGCCTCATGTTGTTAGTAGGGCATTCTGGTGTCATGCCTCATGTTGTTAGTAGGACATTCTGCTGTCATGCCTCATGTTGTTAGTAGGGCATTCTGGTGTCATATAAAAAGTCAATTTTCGTGTGAGCACCTGAACAACTGCACAGTCTTTATGTTTTGTTAAAGTTAACGTTAACTTCTGTTCCTTTGAATATTAGCCGGAACAGGTGGTATTATTTAAGACTCACCCCGCTTGAGGATCCCTGCCAGATACCGCAGCTTTAAGGAGACTCGCCCGTCCACAGAGAGCGTGCATTCACATTCCGATTTGCTTTTAGGCCGTGGGTTAGCTCAGTCAGAGTCCCTTCATATGTCTCCGGCTTCGTCACTGCTCTCCTCCTGGGCCGTTGCTCCACTTGCGGGAACCTGCGGTGACTTGGCGTGTGACGTCACCGATTCTTTTGGCTCGCGGCTTCTGGATCCTTTCGCCGTCAGATCAACCTCAGGTGTTGGCTTAATCACCTTGCGGATATGGAAGTATCGATGTGCTTGCTCCGTTTCTCGAATAGCTATATACAAAGTGACGAGCTGCACCAGAGTACTTCTTTTAAAATGACTTTATTGTTGGTCACCAATAACTTCACCAGGGAAGTAACAACAAAGAAGGGGGCTTGGTGGTGTGTGTGGATAACACCCAAAGAGCTATTGCTGACGCGTTTCAGCCGATAGGGCCTTAGTCGTAGCATGCTATCGGCTGAAACGCGTCAGCAATAGCTCTTTGGGTGTTATCCACACACACCACCAAGCCCCCTTCTTTGTTGTTACTTCCCTGGTGAAGTTATTGGTGACCAACAATAAAGTCATTTTAAAAGAAGTACTCTGGTGCAGCTCGTCACTTTGTATATAGCCATTCTGGTGTCATGCCTCATGTTGTTGGTAGGACATTCTGCTGTCATGCCTCATGTTGTTAGTAGGACATTCTGCTGTCATGCCTCATGTTGTTAGTAGGGCTTTCTGCTGTCATGCCTCATGTTGTTAGTAGGACATTCTGCTGTCATGCCTCATGTTGTTAGTAGGGCTTTCTGCTGTCATGCCCTGCCTGCCTTACCAGTATTGTTGTTGTCTCTTTAAGATGCTCCTTTTTGAAAGAACTTAATGTTGGATGCTTTCTGCCTTTAAGAGGCAGCTTTGTCCTTGTTTCATTACATTTCTCCATCTGTCAATCACATTTCTGTGGGAGTTTCATTCACTTCTGGGATTTGTGACTGACTAACTGGTTTCACCTGAATCATTATAAGGATTGTTCAGAGGCCTGTTCTTTGCATTAGTATAGGTTAACATTGTGCATCTACTAAATTATAATCTCTGTTATTATGTTTTCTACATCTTTTGTCTGCATGTTTATATGTAACAAGCTCTGCAAGGAGATATTTATCATCTGATGAACTGTTCTGATGAACTGCTGCACAAGGTACTTGTATCACTCTGCATAAAGTGGATATCTATGTCATTTTCAACTCGTCTCAACTCCCTATAAACTGTTGTATGATATTTTGCTGACTACTTCAGTATGCACTGTTCTACACACAGTCTCATGGTCTGGTCTGCATTCAAGAAATCATCTGTGCTTTAACTTTACTTTGCATTTTATTTTACTCTATTCCAGTGTCAAAATCAATCCTGCTTTCTGCAGCCTTGAACTTTCTGTTTTTAACTCCTCTACAGTGAATCCTTGTCAACACCCATAATGTTCTCTTCAGCCAATTTCTGTTTCTAACCTGTATCCTGTATTTCAGCAAGTTAAATACATCCTGCATTGTTTCCAGTCTAGTGAGCTGCAACTTTACCATTCACCATCCTGTAACCTGTCCCACAATCCAGAGGCCAGGTTTGTTCACGTCCTACCACTGCACTGAGGGTCTTCTTCCAGACTGCTATGTCTTGGATCGTGACATCTGGATGAGAGCATTTTTATATAAATCCATTTGGTAACTCTTGGCCACTTGTAACATGAACACTGATAAAGCACAGGACCAAGAGAGCCTGTGCTCTGCTATTTATAGCAGTGAGATCTAAGTACTAAAAGGGACGTGGACAAGCAGCCAGTGTAAAAAGGGAAGCAGAATATCTATCTATATTAGACACATGCATTCATTTTTGTCATGAATTTGCTTCAATGAACCTAATTTCCACTAATATTTGTTCCTGAAAAATTTGGCTAAGCTGAATTTAGCACGGCTGCACATGACTAATATATATAATATATATAGGAATGAACCCTGAAGAGGAAATATCAAACTAAAGAAAAGGGGTCTGTTGTTGAAGGTAATAAAAAAACATTCATAAAGATGATTCTTAAGCTAAATTTTAAATAAAGTCATTTTTGTAAATGCTAAAATTTATAGTTTTTAACTTTTGCACTTTTTTCTTATTTAGTTACATGTTGGTGGAGAGGAGGTTATATTTTTATGAGGAGTTTGCAAATGAGGTTATATATTTATGGAAACATTTCTGTGATGGGCAAGATTACAAGTAGTGCGCCATCTGCACACAAAATATAAAAATAGCACAGCCACATTAGCGCTGGTATTACAAGTTGAAAGTAAAAAGTTAGCATGCAAGTGAAAGATTCAGGTGCTCTAACATCAGGGCTTTGGATATCGTGATCTCGCTAACTTCTCCCCATAGACTTAGAGTTAGATGGGGCACGCTAATCTGACACTGCACTAGAGAAACAGCTCTAAAACTCAACATGTTAGGAATATTTAAAATTCCTATGTTCTTTACATAGAAGAAAATTTTCTTTTTTTTATTATATATTTCTATATATATGATTATTTATTTGTAAAAAATATATATCTATACCTATATATCTTTACAAATATATACAGAGATAGTTAGATGATAGATAGATAGATAGATAGATAGATAGATAGATAGATAAATAGATAGATAATAGAGAGATGATATATTTATATATATATATATATATATAAATATATAAAGATAGATAGATAAATATTGTATATACAGATAAATATAGAAATATCCATATATAATAAAAAAAAATGTATTTCCAGTAAAACACATTAAAAATAAATACAAATGATATTGAATATTTCAAGGTATTTGACTGGGTAGGGCTCAGAAGTTTTATATATATATATATATATATATATATATATATATATATATATAGATTATATATCAAAAATATTAAACCCCATAGCAAATCAGGTTTGTTATGTTTGTAATGAACAAATCAAACAAAAGCAATTGAAATAGCTCAACGCAACAAATGAAAGTGGTTTCCCCAAATTCAACTGAAAATGCAACTTTCAATGAATTTTTGCAGTCTTAAAATTATTTAACCCCTTCATGGAAAGAATCTTTAGTACTTAGTAGAGCACACTTTTGCTATTATGGACTGCTGCAAATGAGTTGTATAGCCAGACACCAGCTTCTTATGGCGTTCCTGAGGAATCTTAGCCCATTCCTCAGGAGCAATGGCCTCAAGCTCAGTAATATTCTTGGGTTTGTTTGCTGAAACTGCCTTCTTCAAATCCAACCAGAGATTTTTTTATGAGGTTTAAGTCAGGTGACTGTGATGGCCACTGTAGAATCTTCCAGTAATTCTTCTGCAACCATGCCTTGGTGGAATTTGAGGTATGCTTGGGATTATTGTCCTTTTGGAAGATCCCATGACGTCCAAGCTTCAGCTTCCTCACAGATGGCATGATGTTTTCTGCTAGGATTTCCAGATAATGAATCCATCTTGCCTTCCACATGCTGCAGGTTACCAGTGCCAGAGGATGCAAAACAGTCCCAGAACATCATAGAGTCAGCATGTGCCTAATTTGTCTTCCTCCAGACATACCGCTGATCCAGTTTTGTTTCATCGCTCCACAGAACAGAATCCGAAAACTTCTGTGTCTTATTTATATGATTTTGAGCATATTGGAACCGACTTTTCTTGTGCTTTTGAGTCAGTAATGATGTACGTGTTTGAGTTCTGGCATGGTATAAACACATAAAAAGGAGACAAGATCCCAGAGTAAAAGACCCCTGACACGCGTCTTCTACTCTGGGATCTTGTCTCCATTTTATGCGCTTACCGTAGCATAATTTCTCATTTTTCATAATGTATAATGTTAAACGATACAATTTAACCAATGCTTTAACCTAGATTGTTTCTGCTAATAACAAACGGCTCTGCATTGCTACATAAATGGTAATGGTTAAAAATAGCTCCCTGATTAATTTGCACTTGGTTACATTGAAATAATATTTGTGCTGCAAAATTAATTTGAGCAACGGTTCAAGTGTTTTTAAAACTGTATGAGTGTGGCTTGTATGTTTGTTATACTCTATGCTTAAACAATAATAAAGTAATGATTTGTATGAAGGGATATAAGAATGTTTTCACATTTCTTCTCTTTGCTTGATTTTGCAATTACCTCTTTTATTCAAAATTAGGGTAGGCATTCTTTTTTAGTTGCTTCTCTTTGTATGCAACTTCTTAGAGTTGTTAACCCTTATGCCGTTATCCTAACTAGAAGTGCTTAGTTGACAAATTATACAATAATATAGCACCCTAGTCCATTAATGGTCATTGCTTCATCTCCTTTCCCCGATTTTTTATACAACACATTGAAGTCTGTAAATCTCTCTCTCTCTCTTTCTTTCTTTCTTAAAAAATATGTTTCCTCTTCTATACTGAAAAATTAAATGTAGGTGTGAGAAATATATAGTGCATTAGAAAAGCAGATTAGAGAAGAATTAGAAAAATACTGCATCATACAATTTGTTTTCTTCAAATCCTAAATGTGTTTGAAAAGTATCAAACTATACCAACATATAGTAACTATCACAATAGCAAAAGTAATTATAATACTGTTTCCAGAAGATGATTTAAAAAAAAACAAAAAAAAAAACATAAAACAAGTAATAATCATTTTTAGTCATAGGTCTTGCACTGTTTTATAAGATATTTACGATGTGATGCGTAGCTCTACGCACATTTGTTATATGATATATGGCAACAATTAAAATCAAGCGTGAGAGAAGCGAAACTGTAGCCAATTTGGAATATATTCAGTGTATAACAATGATAAATGTCACATTTGAGCTAATCATTGTATTAGTTTAATGCTTTCTTTATAGACCTATCTAATGCAGCCAAGTCTTTCAAATATAATTACACAATAAAGAATCAGATTTTGACTCAAGGTGCACAGGGCAATTCTACTAAGATTAAAACCCTTTAGATCAAGGCCAATACATTGTTGGCTTTTGTATTATACAATAATACAGGGATAAAATCTTTCATTTTGGTAGCTATCTGATGCAGTAAGTTATATTTGCAGCTCATAAAAATGTAGAGTTTTCAGCCACTTTACTATATTGCTCACAGTCTACAAGAGATTGAATTACTGTAAACCTTTGCAGTGACTAGACTATAAAATCTACAGGGTAGAGGTTTTTTCTTTGTTTCTCTCGTAACATTCGACTGCAAGATATTTAAAGTATTCATTGTTTGGCTTTATATATAGCAGCAATAATCCAAAATAAAACATGCTACATAACAGGGTTTAGCATATAATAATATTATACAATAGATACAAAAAAGATTTACTATACCAAATGTTAATTTTATTCAAAGATTCTTCAATTAATATTGGATGGTATTTCAAGATACAAAATAACGTTAAGGTCCCCTTATACCTGAAAACTATTTGCAACTGCAAACTCATCTACTATATTAAAGAGACAGCCTAGCCAAAATTAAACTTTTATGATTCAGATAGGGCATGTTATTTTACCAAATATTCCAATTTACTTTTATCACCTAATTTGCTTTGTTCAAAGCTAAACATAGCTAGACACATATGCTAATTTCTAAGTCCCTGAAGGCTGCCTCTTATCTCACTGAAATTTGGCTTTTATTTTACAGTTAGACAGAGCAAGTTCATATGTGCCATATTGATAACAGTGTGCTCACTCCCATGGAGATATTTATGAGCCAGCACTGATTTTCTAAAATGCAACTCTGTTGAAATAAGGTTGCAGTCTGCAGAGACTTAGATAAAAGGTAATCACAGAGGTAAAATATTTATTACTATAACAGGGTTGGTTAAGCAAAACTGGGGAATTGGAAATAAGGGATTATCTATCCTTTTAAACAATAACAATTCTGGAGTAGACTGTCCCTTTGACTTATTAAAAGTCTGCTTAAAAATCTTGTAACTAAAAAATGTTTATTGCCTATTTAATGTACATTGGTAAGTAAAGACTACTCCAATAAAAACAAAAACAACAAACATTTAAATAAAACAAAAGGGAGCATTACATCTACAATTTCCCTTTACATGATCAAATAGTGTAAAATTATTCAAGGACAAATTCTTTGATTGAAATATGCAAATGGAAATCAAGAAAATGCTTTAAGTAGAGTTTTTTTTAACCAAAACAAAATTCTAGTAACGACAGAACCAAAACATTTGTATAATTTTAGCAGCATATTTAAAGTACTAAGATTTTGAATGAATAGGGTTGTGGTCAATTGACTATTGTAATTCTCAGTTTGTTGGATTATTTGATGTCTATTGTTGAGGATGTTCTGTATGTCAGTAGCTCTGATTAGCAGCATGTAGGATACCTGTTTTATTAGCTCTTAAGCTCTAGGGTATTTTACTTCTCTGTCAACGTACATCGCCAATGTCAATTAAACCCTCAAACAGGTGCTGTATATCCTTTCAAATGTGACTTAGCAATTCATATAAATCCACATCAGTCTCAAATGCGAAAGAAGCGTTTTCTTTGTAACAGCTTTTTAGTTTAAAAGTGCGGACTGAGCAATAGTGTTTTTAGTAAAACTTGTTTAATAAAGGGAATTTTTTTTTAATTATATATCATTACAACACTGTCCTTGTGAAATCATGTTCAGAATTCATTAAGTTTCTCTTCTTATACAGTATTTTTTCCAATCTATTGACATGACGAGTGGTTTTTCCTTTCATTAACATATATTTGTGCTAAGTGTCCCAATACATGATATCTCACACATCAAATGATAACCGCTAGCATTGCGGAAAAAACAAGTTCAACACTTAGGAAGCATGTTTGCAAAATGGGTTCTGTAAATGGAAGTGTTTGTTTAATATTTGCATGTCTGTTTCTTTATGGTATAAAAATTTTGCTGGATACAATATAATTTTTCTCAGCAATCTTGCAGACATCAACAAGAAGCTGTTAGTAATTGTTCTGGGGCCAGTGGAAGTTCTAGAAACCTTATTATTGGCGGTTGCAAACACCCTTGGTTTCGCTACAGGGTGGGTGTAGGCAGGGCCATCTTAAATATTGACTGGACCCTGGGCAAACATTTTCTTGCCCCCCCCATGCAATTTTGCTCTCCACCCCAACATCCCCAAAAAACACTAATTCAATTTATTATTATTTTTTTTTTTAAAGAATTTTTATTTGATTTCAAGAATTAGAAATAACAGTGTGGGATACGCAGGTCCCCTTCACAATCATCAGGTTTCAATATTCAGCAAGGTTACGGACCAAGCGGTCCTAATGGAAATATATAATATACAAAGTAACAAAAATCAGGTTGATCACCACATGTGTAAAGTCAAATGTAGTAGTCAGATTGGTCGATGATTATTAAATACTCAATACAACACCTTATTTGACGTGTATTTATTTATTTATGAAATATTTTACCAGGAAGGATACATTGAGATTTCTCTCGTTTTCAAGTATGTCCTGGGATCACAAAACATTGCAATTGATACAATAGGGTACAATAAAATACAAAAACAATAATAATACACAATATATGCAAACATTTAACATAGAACAGGTAGGAAATATATAATCAACCATGACAGGTGCATTCTGTTTTGAGATATGTAGAGAGGGATCTCTTAAAGGATATTAGGCTTGGGGAAGGTTTGAAAGTGTGCGGGAGGTCATTCCATAACTGTGGCACTCTGTAGGAAAAGGAGGATCTAGCTGCTTTCTTTTTGAATTGTGCAAGCTAAATAATGTGCTGTTACTGGATCGGAGGTTATAGGAGGTGGGAATAGCCGGGGAGAGCATTCTGCTCAGGTAGGGTGGGAGCTTCCCAGAAAGGCTCTTAAATACAAGGCAGGAAAGATGGAGGGTGCGTCTGGATTCCAGCGACAGCCAGTTTAGTTCTTTTAGCATGTCACAATGGTGGGTCCTGTAGTTACATTGTAGCACAAAGCAGCAGAACGAGTTATACAATGTATTAAGTTTATTAAGGTGAGTTTGCGGTGCAGGTGCATATACTACGTCCACATAATCCATGATAGGCATCAGCATTTGCTGTACAATCTTTTATTTTACTGTTGGGTAGAGGCAAGATTTGTTTCTTTACAGGTCACCTAGTTTTGGATAAAGTTTAGATGCAAGTTTTTCTATGTGGAGGCCAAAAGATAGATTGGGGTCTAACAACATACCCAAGTATTTGAAAGAGTGGACTGCGGTCAGCGTGCAATTGGATTTTGTTTTGATGCGTAGATGGGAATTTTGTAATTTGTGTAATTTAGGTCTTGTTCCAAAGATCATTGTGACTGTTTTGTCAGTGTTTAGGAAGAGTTTGTTTTTTGAGATCCACTTTTCTACCTCTGTGAACTGGTCTTGGAGCACTGCTTCAAGCTGCTGCAGATCAGAATTGTTTGCATAGATTATCGTGTCATCTGCATACATGTGTACAGTTGAGGATTTGCAAACATTAGGCAGATCATTTATAAATAATGTGAATAGTACTGTGTCAAAGGCCTTTGCAAAATCAAGGAAAATAGCTCTAGTTAGTTCTCCTTGTTTCATGCCAGTTTGGATGTCATTGTAAACTTTTAGGAGATCATTTATAAATAATGTGAATAGTAGGGGGCCAAGAATGGAGCCTTGGGGAACACCACACGTGACTGGGAGAGGGAGGGAGTTACTGTTAGAAATGGAGACATATAGTGATCGATCCGATACATATGATCGAAACCAGGTTAACGGACGATCAGCAATACCAGAGTTTTTTTAGTTTGAGCAGTAGTATGTCATGGTCTACTGTGTCAAAGGCCTTTGCAAAATCAAGGAAAATAGCTCTAGTTAGTTCTCCTTGTTTCATGCCAGTTTGGATGTCATTGTAAACTTTTAGGAGGGCAGTTGTAGTGGAGTGATTCAGGCAAAAACCTGATTGATCAGGGGTCAGATAGTTAGAAAAATGGTAATACTCGCATAATTGCGTATGGACGCAGTTTTCTAAAATGTTTGACAATACTGGGAGCAATGATATGGGGCGATAGTTAGAAACCAAGGTTAACTCCCCACTTTTATGAATAGGCACTACTCTTGCAGTTTTCCAGAGTTTGGGTATGTATCCAGACATCAAGGATTCATTAATTAGGGTTGTGACAGGCATTGCAATTGCCGGAGCACTAAGATTCAACAGCATTGCTGGGATTTGATCATGTCTAGACTGGTTTTTCATTTTTAGATTATTAAGGTGTTTCTTAACAACATTTATGGGTACAGGTCTAAAATTGAAATTCTCTATATTGGGTCTTTGATGTTTTAGTGGGGCCTGATCCACATTTCTAGTTTCAAGATGCGTACCATTTATTAGTCAATCAGGGTGGTGGAGCATCCGACAAAATAATTGTTAAAGTCATTTACTACTTCTAAGGAGAGTTGCAGGGTTTGGTTATCCACATTGACAGTGGAGGGTTGGGAGTGGATTGGTGGATTTTGTAAGTTATTTATGTGTTTCCAAAACTTTCTAGGGTTAGATATGTTATTGTTCAAATTTTCACAGAAATATTGGGCCTTGGCCAATTTATTTTGTTTAGTGCATATATTTTGCCATTTTCTACATGCACAGTGATCGTTCATAGAGCCAGTATGCTTGAACTTTGACCACAATGAATCCCAAAACTGGTACATTTGAATGAGGTCAGCTGTGATCCAATTTAAGTATGCTCCTTTAACTCTCACCTTACGCAGCGGGGCATGTAAATTCCAAAATTGTAGGAGTTCAGACTGAAAGAAATCAACTGCAGAGTCTAGATCTGGGATTAGGTTTAATCTGTGCCAGGGGAGGTTCTTGATGTCATTTAGAAATTATTGAATATTACATTTTTTGAAGGACCTGATGATTTTAACCTTGGGAGGGGATTTAGTTGCCATTATTTTGTGCACGCAGTACACTATGCAGTGGTCACTGAAATTGTTAGGGAGAACACCTGCCTCCAGGATTCGGTCGGGAGAAGTGATGAGAATCCGGTCGAGCATGGTATGATTATGGCTTTTGATGTTTATGCGAGTTGGGGAGGAGATTAATTGCGTTAGCTGCAAAGATTTAAATAACGTGCGACAACTGTTATTTTTTGGATTCAGCCAATCAATATAAAAATCTCCAAAAAACAAAATTGGAGTGAGAAAAGGTTTGCCATGAATATCAGTATGGTCATATTTGGATTCATGCTAGTGCTATGAGGTGTGTAGATAAATATAAAACAAAAATAGCACTATATATATATATATATATATATATATATATATATATATATATATATATATATATCGATCGATGTGGGATGGGATATATAGCTATTTGTAGGGAGAGAGGATATGTATTCTAAAGGGTTAAGTGACTTGAAGGGTGTGCTGATCAGTGTTTACAGCTGTCAGTTTAGGAGAATGATAGTTGTGTGGGAGGTTAAATGGGGGTATGAACCTGGGGTGGGTGGGGTGAGGGGCAGGGTGGGAGGGTAACTATCTTCCAGAGGCTACCTGTAGCAGAGGGCTGTGTCAGCTCATGTAAGTTTTCTGTTTTCTTTAGACTGTGGCAACTATGCTTTAAAATTCAGCTGAGGGAGAGAGATATATTAGTGTCAGATTGGCCTGCAAAAAAGTTAAGGGAGGGGGTATCTATGGAAATTTGAGCTAGGGGTCAGACAGGCAAGAAGCACAGGGAAAGTGTATGAGGTACATAGAGGGAGAGGGTGTGATACATGAGTGGGGGGGGGGTAGGGATACCAACTGTCTTGGGGCAGTATCTGTGAGGCGGATTATATGAGTTTCCTATTGGAAAGAGGGCAGTGAATTTTGTGTCGTGGCAGATGGGCTCCATGATGTTTCATATTTGTCTTTCCAATCAGCCTATATAATTTCAAACAGATAAGATTTGTTTAAGTCAAGGTATATGGCCTTTTCCATATTGTATAGGAAAGCCGTTGTGGTCACAATCTCACCCCACTTGGGGGGGAATTCCCTTTTCCAGGCTCTAGCTAAGTTAGTTTTAATAGAAGCCAGCAGGTATACACCAAATATGCTTTGGTGTTTGGTTAAATCATGGAGGTCTAAGTGTAATAGTGCTATGGCTGGGCCAGAGGGTACTTTTATTCCAAGGTCAATAAGGGTGCAAAGCCCCATTTCCAAAAGGGGTTTGATTTTGGGGCACTCCCACCAAATATGGAGGCGGAGCATGTTGCCCTGGAGGCCACAATTCCTCCAGCAGAGGGCTGAAACTCCTGGGTACATCTTAGACAAATGAGTGGGGACCAGGTACCAGTGAGAGATAACCTTGTAGTAAGTTTCAAACATTGTGACACAGTGAAGGGTTTTTTTTTGTCAGAAGAAAGGCCTTTTGCCATGAGTCAGCAGATATATGGGAATGTAAAAGAGTGTCCCACCATGTCAGATGTGGAGCTATTTCAGGTGGCAATGTTCCATCTAGCAATCTATAGTGAACCGATAATGGTTTAACAAGTCTGCGCCCCCCCCCCGCCAGATGGACTCTCAAGGGGTTCCAACTGCGCTAAAGCTAAGAATCCATCTGGCTGTGAAGCAGACCAGAAGTCCGAGATTTGTCTTATCCGTAACCGGGCCCAGATGTTAGGATGAGTTTCTGCCAGCCCGTGAAGAGGCCAGCTACCGAAGTGATAGGAGAGGGATAAGGGGCAATTAGTTGTCGATATCGAACCTTGTCCCAGACAGACAAGCATTCTAAGATAATCATATTACTGATATCTAGAGTTCTGCGACTATTTGGCAGAGTCAAGATTACATATTTTAGAAGGACATTTTGGGGCAATGAGGCCTGCTCAATCTTCCGCCATCTGTCGCGAGACTGGAGTACTCCCCATTGTGAAATGTGCGTGACCATAGCACCCTCGTAGTATTTTACTACTGAAGGGGATGCTAGACCTCCCAAATGAATAGGGAATTGTAGGGTTTTGTGGGCAATTCAGGGAATCTTGCCCTGCCAAATAAACTTCGTTATCTCACTCTGAAATTGTGATAAAAGATGCATGGGAACTCTGATCGGGAGGCAGCGGAAAAGGTAGGTAAGTTTAGGGAGAAAAGACATTTTGAGGGAGGCAATGCGCCCCATCCAAGAAATAGGTTTGTGATCCCAGGTATTTTTTAGATTACGCAGTTCTGCTAGTAAGGGAAGATAATTATCTTTTGCCATTTGTGTAGCACTATTGGATATCTTCACTCCCAAATGAGTAACCTGCTCTTGCATCCATTTAAAATTAAATAGGTCCTTTAGGTTAAGGATGTAGTCTCGTGGGTATCCACACCAATACATTTCTGTCTTTAGAACAATCAGTTTATAGAATGAGAGGTCCCCAAAGGCCTTCAAGACATCCAATAGTCTGGGAATAGCTCTACCTGGGTCAGCAGTGAAAATGTTAATGTCATCCACTTACAGTGCAATTTTTTGTAATGTACCTGAGAGCCTAATCCCCGGCATTGATGCGCCTGCCCGAATGTGAGCAGCCAAAAGCTCGACCCCTAGAGCGAACAGCAGGGGGGACAAAGGACACTTCTGCCTAGTGCCATTGGAAATGCAAAATGGAGTCGATTGAAAGCCAAGTCTCAGGACAATAGTAGTCAGGGGGCGGAATATAGAGCTTGCATAGCCTTGCAGGTTGCATGGGGGAAATTAAAAGCTCTGATTGTTTCCCATAAGTAGGTCCAGCAGACCTGGTCAAATGCCTTCTCGGCATCCAAGGAGATATCCGAGAAGGATCTTAGTGGATTCACATACGATGTGAATGAGACGCCTCATATTATCTGGTCCCTCGCGATTGTGGATAAAACCCATCTGGTCAGGGCCAATTAAACTCGGTAAAAGCTTACCAATGCAGTTAGCTAAAATTTTGGAGTACATTTTAACGTCTACATTAATCAAGGGAATTGGCCTATAGCTCGCGCAGAAAGAGGGCTCTTTTTCAGCTTTGGGCAAGGTGATTATGGCTGCTTTCAGGAATTCCTCCCGTAGAGTGCCATCTCCACTCACTAAATCAAAGAACCTTAGCAGGTATGGAGATAGTTTGTGGGTGTATATCTTGTAGAACTGGGCAGGGAATCCATCCGGCCCAGGGGCCTTAAAGGGTTTAAGGTTTTTTATTGTGTGCTTGACTTCTGTTAGTGACAATGGGGCTGTAAGTGATTCTTGTTGTTCTTTTGTGAGTGTGGGAAGGTTCACAGAGGACAAAAATAATTTTATATCCTGGGGGGAGGTGGGGGTTGGGTTCTCCACTTTTTCTATGTTATATAGTTTAGAATAGAAAACAGCAAAGCATTCTCCTATTAGGGAGGGCTTCTTGTGTGTTTTGCCGTTATGCCGAATTTGGGATATGCGGGAAGTACTGTATTTATGTCTAAGTCTGTTCGCAAGCATGGTGTCAGCTCGGTTTCCCTTGTGATAAAAGAGTTGCTTTAATTTGCTAAGATTATGCTGGGTGCGGCGTAATTCTAAGAGGTTAATGTGTTCCTTGACTATAGAAATTTGCACTGAGATATCCTCATTGACAGAGGAGCGATTAGAGTATTCTAAGGACCTAAGCTTAGTGTGTGCCTGCACGAGAGTAAGACCCGCTAGCTTTCTCAAGTGGCTCTGTTTGCAAATAATATGGCCCCTGACCATCGCTTTAATAGCGCCCCAAAGGATGTCATCCGAGGTCTGCCCATTGTCATTTTGACCAAGCAGTTCAGTCAAGTCTTGTCTCAGTTCTTCCCTAAATGGGATGTCTGCTAGGATATGCCTTGGGAGGCACCAGTTAGTTTTTGGTGGTGGGTTGTTAGAGGGGTGTAAGTCGGCTGTGACTAAGTCATGGTCACACCAGGAACTGAGAGAGATTTCAGATTGGGAAATCGAATCTAGGGTCCTTACCTGGCAGAAGATGTAGTCTAAACGGGAATATGCTCTGTGTGAGTGTGAGTAGTGAGTGTAATCTCTCTTTCTCTAGAGTGCAGTAGTCTCCAGATGTCAAGGTAGCCATAGTGTTTCATTGCGGCCTGGAATTGAGTGGAGGTGTGGGTCACCTGAGAGTGCCTTCTACCTACACTTGCATGTCATGTTAAAGTCGCCCGCTATCAGAACCCTATCAGAACCCTCCCTTGTTTATATTTGTCGATTATTTGAAGGATGTAGGCTGTCGGGAGTTAGGTAAATATATGGAGACCAGTGTATGGAGCTTGTGGTCTAATCTGCAGACCAAAATAGTGTATCTAGCCTGAGGGTCTATGAATGCTTGTATCTGTTCATACACAACTCTATTATGTAGTAATATGGCCATGCCTCTAGCCTGCTTAGAGAAGGGGGAGTGTTCTAGAACCCTGTATGAGTGAGAGTGAAAGTATTGGGGGGAGCCCATCTGCCAATGAGTCTCCTGCAGGAATACTACATCCGGATTGTGGAATTTGAGTTCACGAGCCAGGAGGTTCCTCTTGAAAGGAGAGTTAAGGCCCCTTACATTGTGGGTGAGAACTCTTTGGCAGTTTGCCATCTCTGGGAGTAGGCGGGGTATAGGGAGGCGGAGGGAGGAAGGGGAGGTAGAGATGGGGAGGGAGGGCTAAATTAGGTTTTAGGTACTTGGGTGTTATATTGGGGAATGAGGTGAAAGTAGTCCACCTGGTTGGAACCCTGGCGTGGGCTACCATTATGTGGGGGGGGGGGCTGTTAGAGGAGTGTTAGGAGAGAGGGCCGAAGTTTCCGGCCCCCCTCAATGTGCAGAGAGGACAGATCATGTATTTGTCTATTCGGAGTAGTCAAGCTGAGATCTAAGTTAAATAAAGCATATGAACTTAAACAACAACAGTAAATAATAATGCAATATATCCACCTAGAAGGTAGTGTAAACAGCAACAACAACAGAAAGTAACAATGCAATATCTACCCTCTAGATAGTAGAATTAGTATCCCACCATCAAAATTAAAGGCAATTGACCTGCGCCTGGTTGGTTCCATAATGCAACATAAGCAAACTTAGCCTCTAACAATGTAAATATAAACCTGGTCAGGTTTAACAAGAATAATGGGGACCCTACTCGGTCATTCTTAATTTGGGTACCTCTAATTCTGCAAAACCTCCTTCAGAGGCCAGCCATGACGAAGAAGCATGATGGAGGAAAGTACAGTTGTCGACCATTGGTGCCTCACTTTCAAGGAGAGGGAACATGGGGGCCCTGAGAGTCCTGTATCTGCTGCATTTTCTGTCTCTTGGGCCGTTGGTCTTTGATGGACCATTCAGGTGCTGTGGCTCTCAATTTTGCCTTGCCAGGAGTAGGTTCCAATGGGTTGCCGTTTGTGAGTCCCCATTGTGCAAGTAACGCTGAACCCTGGGCCAGTGAGGACACTGTATGTGTCTGGTTGTCCCTTAAGATCAACAACTTGGCCGGGTAGCTCCATCTGTATTTTATGCCCGCTTTTCTAAGCGCCATTGTGACTGGCTGGTATTGTCTTGTATATTGTAATGTATGAGTCCACAGATCCGGTAGTAGTTGAATAGCTTGGAATTTCTTTGCCACTTGAGGTTTGCGAAAGGCAGCCTGCATCAATTTGTCCTTGAAGAGAAAGCTATGGAAACAGACTATAACGTCTCTTGGCTTCTCCTGTGAGACTGATCTTGGGCGCAAAGCTCTATGTGCTCTTCCCATAGTAGTGGTTAAACCCTCGGTAAAGCCCAGCAAAACATCAAGGAGCTCACAAAGAAAGCCCTATAGGTCTGCAGGTGTGATGTCTTCCGGTTTCCCCCGAAATCTGATGTTGTTCCTTCGGGCCCAGTCTTCAACGTTGGCAAGTTTAAACTCAAGTTGACTCAATTGGTCCGATAAAGCTTCAGAGTACGCCAAGAGATTTGACTGGTCTGTAGTGATGTCATCATGCCTTCTCTCCAGGGAATCAATCCTGTCTCCTATTTCTGAGATATCTTTTTTGAGCTCAGCATGGCTTCTTTGAATTTCTTTTGTGATGGAGCGTGTTTGGCGAGCAAACATTTTTTTTAAACAGGCAGCAGTGGAGCTCACAGTGCAAGCTGAACCTTTGGCATATAATGTAATGGCAGACGCTGCTAGCACACAACCTGCGGGATTAAAAAGTTAGGTTAGGCAGCATAAATAACACTACAATTGGGATGACACCCAAAATACAAATAGGCTGGCGCAGCAGCCAGAATTCAAAGAGGATGACACAAAAGTCCATAGTGGCCATCTGAGGGGCTACCTGTGAAAGTACCTCAGAGGTGTAACTGTGGGTGGCAGCTGAATGGAGAGGGGGGGAGAAATATCCATGGAGAGGGCCAGAAGGTAAGGGGCTAGGGAACAGGCAACTTTGCCTCAAGAGATCAGAATGAGCATTCCCGTGGTCTCCAAGCAAGACACATTCAAATTAACATTGGCAGAATTTGAAGGCTTTCCTTGTGCGGATTGTATCAGGACTGGGCAGGGTCAGCAGGTTAATGGTATGAAGCAGTCTGATTTCCCAGGTTGGTGTATAGTGACTGGCAAAGGTAGTGATTCACAGTGAAGACCTCTTAATTCTACTCATAAGTGTGCCTCCAAGTAACTCTGATTCCAAATGTGGGGAATGAACTTGGGGTTTATGAATAAGGGGGAAATAAGAGCTGAGGGTAAACAGTGTTTGCACTAATAAGTCTAACCGGAGCTCCTGTTCCACTGCACCTCCTATCGCAGGACTGATCGCCACTTTATATTCTTAAGGTCCCCCGCAGGGACCCGGGTAGCAGCTGTCTGGGAGATAGGCCTCCCGAAACACCTGGAGAAACTTGTTGGCTGTGTACGCTGTGACTCGCCTGAGGCCGTAAAATGGCCCCCATTCGCGCCAAATCTGCGCTGCGAGAGCTCCGACAGACTTGCCTAGAAGAGGATCCCACAGGTACGCCTTCACTCTCCTCACATCCCCTCTGCTTCCCAAGGTCCAACACGCAGCATGGGGAGGGGAAACCCCTCAGGTCGGGTCTGTGTCGGGTAAGTGTCTTCCTTTAGTTATCGCTGAAGCGGTCCTTGACCTCTTACTCCTACTTGTACCTCTTTGCTTGTGGTGCCTCAGAGAGGTACAGGACTCCTCACGCTGTCCTCCCATATTGACTGCTCCGGAGCGGATCCCCGAGCCTCCGGAGCTTGGTGCACAGCTGTTTTAGGAGCTTGATGGCTCCCTTATGGGCCTTAACGTGGTGTCACACTTGAAGGGTTTCAGACACGAGTATAGGTGGCTTGTAATTGAGAATATATGATGTGGGAATCCCTTATCTTGCTTATGATACAGCCTTAATCCTCAATTTAAGACTAAATACATCTTTTTAAACAAATTGGAGCTTGAGCTGCGTGTCTACACGTCCTCTCTGCACGGATGTTGGCTCCGCCCCCAATTCAATTTATTTTATACTTTTTTTTTTTTAATTATTAGCCCAGCAGTGGATCATCCACTGCTGGGCTAATCATTTAAAAAAAATGAAAAAAATTAAATAAATTGCAATATGTGAAACTGGACCTAAGCAGTACTAATAAGTAAATTAATATATTAATTCCTCCACTGTGGATTAATTTAATATGCTTTTGAATGTGATTCTGGTGTGAGGTTAGCTAGTTAAAGAGATTTAGGGCAGCGAACAGGAGCAAAGCAAGGTAAAGACTGAGGAGGAAGCATGAAGGTGCAGACAAATATAAGTTTACTGACTGGAACAGCAAAACTACTATGGGAAACTGTAAAATCTGAGACAGATGGAAAAAAAACTATAAAAATAAACCTTACCTTTCTGTGTGAAGTATCAGCATGACAATATATATATCAGCCACAGCAGCACATGTGACTTCTTTTCTAGGAACAAGTTCCCTCTCACCCTGCAATAGACGATGCTGTATGGGGGAGGGGCATGTGTGCACTCACTTATTCTTCCCACTGACACCTTTCTACAAAGCCCTGTTCCCCTAACAAACTTCAGTTGGTTGATCTTAGGGCCACAGCAGAAAGAGCAGGGCTAAGGGAACCAGCAGACTGGATACTGTCTGACCAAGGATGCATGGATACAGTGTGAGACGAGTCACACTGCCTCAAGACTGAAGAGAGCAGTGTGTTGCAGCTGCTCAAATCCTCATGTGCCTGCTGCTCCAGCTTTCTGCTGCATGCGCCTACAGTCAGCCCTACCCAGAAACAATACCCACTACCAGAGAAGTTACCTGGTAACAGTGGTAACCCCAGCAGGACCTTTTCTGCTCCCCACTAGAACTGTCTGGGGTTCTTACAAGGCATTTCAGATTTTTCACCTAAATCTTGATTCAGCAGGTGGAATTTAAAAAGATGTATTTTCTCTTGTGAATATACTTTTTTTTTTCTCACAGTCATCTATTGCTATTTTAAAGCTTACAAGGTTAACTCACTCTCCTTTATCTTTTAGTACTCAAACTTTTTTCAGTTTTACTATTTGCATATGTTAGAGTGGTCTGTCTAGCAGAAATAAATGTGGTTTGTATAAATCTTAGGTAACAAATATCAGCAACATTAGTTTTCTGAATATTTGCTGCACTGTTCAGTATTCTTTTAGTTTAAAACTTAACAAATACTGAATTTTCAGAAAACATTACAGTTTATTTCAATTATTTTGACACAATGTTGCCACCTCTAACTTTCTGAGACTTAGGGATTTGCATAAAAAAAGGTTTAGAGGCTATCCCAAGATGTGGTAGAGAAATTTCCACTACCTCCCATAAAATGCCCTGCTCAGCTTAATACTCCAGGTACAAATGGCACCGCACAGATAGTTTTCTTACAATTTCTACTGTGTGCATAAAAAAAATTTCCTGCATAATTTCAATATATCTGTTCTGAACTAATTATCTATCTGCTGACACAGCTGATCTTTAGATTATTCTCCATTTGATTTATGACCCATGTTCCCTCTAAGACCAGATTGTGAGCATTCCAGCAGTGAAACATTTAATTACTAAACCACACCCTGCAGTTAGCAAACATGACACAATGCAGACAGCAAGGTATTATTAACCTTATTAACTGTTTCACTGCTGGGTCGCTCACAATATCTAACCTTGGAGGGAAAACTGTTTATGTCCCTGTTCCAGACTGATCTCCAGGCTAATTACCAATGTTTGTTTCCTGACAGTTCTTCTGCTTTCTTCTTTGGAGCTGTCACCTGGTTCCTGTCTGTTTATATAGCTACTGACTTTGGCTTGTTTTTGATCATCTCCTGCACAAGTGAATCAAGCAAATCAACACTGAATTCAGCTTGTTGTTTAGAATTTCCTGTGCAAGTAATTGAAGTAAACCAACAAGTTAATTTGTTATAACACAGCAAACAATTCAGTGTGATGTGTGTAAATAAGAGCCTGGAGCTGTTACCAATCACAACCTGCAAAGTAAGCAGGGGGATAAAGGAAAATATATGTTGATATATATTATGCAGGTCAAGTTAGTTAGTTGTCAAGGGCTGGCAGTAGGAAAGAGTTAATATGTCACAGGTAATGCATTCCACTCAGGCTTATGAGGCAGAGTTAAAAACCCTTTCTTTGCATACACAGAGGTCCGCAAATAGTGATTAACAACCCCTGTTAGGTAAGAGATACTCTCCTCATTATACAAGCCAAAAGCAACTTAATCGCCTATGTTACCGTGAACTCTTCATGGTTTCTGTGTGCCATACCACCCGAACCTTCAAACCCATCTTTGTGTTACTCCTGACGGGTACTTTAGCTGCAGCTTGATCCTTTCACCTCGCCCGCTCACACTCTGCTCCGCTCCGTAACTCGTCTTGTAACTCCTCCTCTTGTGTGTGACAAAATTGCACCGAACAGCCCAATCTTGCTTCAGATTAGAACACAGGAATGGAGTCCCAGTACTCCATAGGTAATGTCAAAAAACAAACTCCAAAAAGAAATCCAAGCAAGGGAAGAGAGAGCCACTGGATACCAGGAGTTAAAATGTCCAAATTCTTTATTAGTTCATATTAAAAAGGTAGCTAACTCCATACAAAACATATGGGAGCACAGGAAAAACGTCTGACCGGTTTTGGCCAAATAGACCGTAGTCAAAGATCTTATAATTAAGTAACAAGTGTGTAGTATTTAAAGGCTCTAAACTCCTCCTGATAGGAGGTACCATAGAAGTGCTCACTTAGTTTAACTCTCAATGGTAAGGATGTATACAATAAAACAACCTCGTCGTTCGTATGTAGTTGTGTTACATGTTGCATACATAAAAAAAATATACCCTGTAAATTATATCAAATAATTTGTATATCATTAACAGAACAAGAAACACATGTAAACAATTACAGGCAATATACCCTTATTATGTTAAACCAGTTGTGGTAAATAGTATGACAGACTTAGGATAGAACTTGTCAAAAGAATGATATAATATAAGCCAGTTACAATATTGATGTACAAGAATTCTCGTGACCATCAGCCCCCAAAGTAGTAATAATAGAGAGAATCAAATATATATACTATAGTTACAAAGAAATGGGTTATAAATTTAGACTTAGTGATCTATTGAAAGCCAACCTCATCCAATATGTATGAGGGCCAGATAATCTTAAGTCATAGTAACTAACTAACACCCATTTATATATTTAGTCTATACATATTCTATATTATACTATTTATAATAGAAACAGAGGACCAGACAAGACTAGTACATAGTTTGAAATTGGAACAAAGGCATTTGAGATAGAGAAATCGGGTATTAACTATAGCCATTGTCTTAAATGCTACGTGATGTCAGCATGGACAGCAGAAATATTTATCCTCTCTATGTCAAAAAATTATATAAGAACCCAGTATACATTACTACTTGGTGATAGGAGTATCAAGTATCACTACTATATTAATAATCCAGTAACGATGTGGGTGGGAGACAAAGAGGAAATAATCATCTCCAAATCCGATCGCAAAAACACCAATACTCATTGGAGAAAATATGTATATAATAGCAAATCAATAGAGTAAGTTTACAAATAATGCATGGCCCAATAGGTGTACTTGTTGTATACCATCCATTGCACTTACATCTAAAATATATTAATTAAATTAAATAATATTGTAAGGCTGACTAGAGCACACAATTTTAGGACATATTAGAGGGTGCTAGTGGATTAACAACAAATAACAATATTGAATGAACCTGTTATAAGACCATAGTGTTAATAAACTGTGACTCTTACTTAGCGATGGATAATAATGATGACTAATCATGTGACCACTTCCTGTTAATGCTTATTGGAATATAACTACTTTCTGCTAATGCTTATTGGTTTATAGGTACTCCCTGCTAATGCTTATTGGCGTATAGCCACTTCTTGCCAATGCTTATTGGCTTATAGGCACTTCCGGCTAATGCTTATTGGCTTAAAGCCACGTCCTGCTAATGCTTATTGGCTTATAGCCACTTCCTGCTAATGCTTATTGGCTTATAGCCACTTCCTGCTAATGCTTATTGGCTTATAGCCACTTCCTGCTAATTCTTATTGGCTAATAGCTACTTCCTACTAATGCTTATTGGCTTATTGCCAATTCCTGCTAATGGTTATTGGTTTATAGCCAATTCCTGCTAATGCTTATTGGCTTATAGCCAATTCCTGCTAATGCTTATTGGCTTATAGCCACTTCCTGCTAATGCTTACTGACCATTATTACAAAGGTATTAGCAGAAGTGCATTATGATGCTGGTATGTTTAGTTTACATTTATTCAACAGTATAAATGTGTAAAGGTTACTCTTTCATATAGATGATATAACATTTTTGAGTACAATATCCCTGTAATTTTAAGAGTGCCACAAAAATAAAAACTTCTTGTTAATCTTTAGTTGAAAAATGAACATGATCAGTTTCTCTTTAGCATTTTGAGCATTTGCATATCAAACCATATATACATTATCCACAATAACATCACTTTTTTTACGGATTCATTTGTCCAGACTAATATTAAATACTGTTCTTCAATGTACTTATCATCTCTATAAATCTGAGATAAGTAACCGGCGTATATTTTTGAATGCATGTGAAGCACAGTTTTCTTGACATACCTTGCAGCTGCTATCAGTTCAACTAAAGCAGTCACCCAGTATATAAGGATATGACACTGACAGGGTATAATGTAATGGTAGTTATGCACACCTAAGATAAACTAGTGGTACTCTACAGATTATTTGAAGAAAAAGTCTTTTAACGTGCTTGAAGAGGTATGAAATGAATTTCATTTCCTTCTCATTTGCTTTGCCTCTGAAAGGTTTCATGCAAGATATGTGACCAACTATTATTGTATTAATTCATCCATGACAGAGCTCAATTTTCTCTGAAAATTTACTTTTGAATAGGCTTGAGAAAGACTTGAAGGCTTGAAATTAAAGTACACTGAACAGGGCAGTCAGTGAGCTGTGGACAACTGTCTTTCAAAAAAAAAAATATTTTCAGCAAAATGTAAATTAGATTTGAAGATTCTTTTAAAAAAAAAAAGTATATAAGACAGAGTTTGATTGCAGTTTTATAAACAGAATTTGTCAGGATGGGTCAATATAGATTCTTGCAATTAAATAAGTGAAAAAGACATTCAGGTGTAGTTTATAGTTGAGCTGTGCTATAAAAAACACCAAGTTTGCTAACATGATTACAAAAAATTATAATATATCATAAAAAATAACTTAAAAATGGTTGTTTAACCTAAGGTCTTGGTAGCGACAATAAAATCCTCTGTTGTTTAAAGGGACAGCCTAGTCAAAAATAAACTTTCATGATTCAGATAGGGCATGTCATTTTAAACAACTTTCCAGTTTACTTTTATAATCAATTTTGCTTTGTTCTGTTTAGTTGAAAAGCTAAACCTAGGTAGGCTCATATGCTAATTGCTTAGCTCTTGAAGGCCGCCTGTAATCTGAATGCATTTTGACATTTTTTCCCAACTAGAGGGCATTAGTTCATGTGTGCCATATAGATAACACGGTGCTCATGCATGTGGTGTTTGTTACCTAGGAGTCTGCACTGATTGGCTAAAATGCAAGTCTGTCAAAAGAGCTGAAATAAGGGGGCAGTCTGCAGAGGCTTAGATACAAGGTAATCACAGAGGCAAAAGTGTATTAATATAACAGTGTTGTTTGGCAAAACTGGGTAATGGGTAATAAAGGGATTATCTATCTAAACAATAAAAATTCAGTTGTTGACTGTCCCTTTAAATTGGGCCTGCATGTCCCCAGATTGTATGGTTCTGGTTTCACTATAAGGATATTTTGGTGAATATTAGATTGCAATCCATTCCCATGCTGCTTATGTGTGACATTGCATTGAATAATTTACCACTCCACATTTGCAACATACAAAAATGTCATGCAGGTTACAGCTGTAGCATATGGTTACATAAAACATTACTGAAGCATTTGGCTGTGATTCCACAGTACTATTCTAACTATCCACCAAAAAAATGTATCCATGCAGTTTACAGCTGAATTTGGCGAAATGGTTGACACTTTTCTGTGCATCTGATATCACTGTTTTCTCTTCGATTTTACAGTGTATACATTTTGGTCTGTGTGTACTTGTAGATGTGTATGTAACACCATACAGGTTTCTAAACCAATAATTATATAAAGATTGTTTATTAAAATGTTGTTGTTGTTTTTATATATATATATATATATATATATATATATATATATATATATATATATATCAGTTTGTTAACCAGCTCTTTGCATGATCATTTTTTTTATATAATTAAAGAGAAGTTACAGGGGAAAAAAAGGTAAAATGTGCATGGGTACATTTCAAATTTAAATAGAAACATTTTTGTAATCTACTTCCATTTGCAAAAATGCTTTTGGTAAAAGTGATTGCTTTTGTTTTAGCAGCATACTCGCATATGCTGTGATTGCCCTGTATTGTGCCTGTTAATTTATGTTATTAAAGCCACTACTGACTTTCTGAGCATGTAAGGTGTTTGAATACTTGTGCACGGGCTTTCACGGCATATGTGAGTATGTGAGTATGCCGCTCAAAAGTTTTTTTGCACATTTCAATGTTGACCTTTCTATCCCATGTTCTAAAATGGTGCATTTAACTGCCTAAACTAATCAAATTGACCAACAAAACTGTACATATTTTAAAAGTTATCAACCCAAGGTATTGATCTAGGCATGTTTATTTGTATTTTGTGCAAGCAGCTGGCAGCAAAATATATGACAAATGTGATTGTAATAAAAAAAAATATAAACTTTGGGTTTCTTACTAAAATTATTAACATAAAACCTGTGCAGTTATAGGATAAATGGTTCTAAAATCTTCTTTATGGTCTCCCCTGTTCAGGAATACCAGGCATGTATGGGTTTCTCTTTGGTTTTGGTAATTAGAAGGTCCATAATTGCAGCTGTGAATCACAGTTGTTTTTTTAATTTGTTTGGGCAATGGGCCATGCACATTTACTATGGCACAACTGCCCAAAAACTCAAAACTGGCAAACAAAACTTTATATATATTTTAAAGGGACATAAAACCAAAAATATTTCTTTCCTGATTCAGACAGAGCATACAATCTTAAACAATTTTCCAATGTACTTCTGTTATCTATTGTTCTTAGTTCTTTTTATCCTTTGTTTAATGTGAGAAAGGTAAGTTTAGGAGAGTGCACGTGTTTGTGTCTGCAGTACTATATGACAGCAGTTTTGCAACAATGTTATACATTATCGAAAGCACTAGATAGCAGCAATATGTCCTATCATGTAGTGTTCCAGACATTTGCACGCTACCTATCTAGATATCTATTGAACAAAGAATAACATGAGAACGAAGCAAATTTGATCATATAAATAAAAGGGAAACTTTATTATAATGGTATTCTCTATCTCAATCAAGAAAGAAAACTTTGGGGTTTCATGTCCCTTTAACTGTAGATTTCCCAAGGTATTGATCAAGGCACATTTATTTGAATTTAGTGCCATTAGTTGACCATCAGATGTATGCCAAATCATATAAAACATCAATACGTTTCTCACTCATCTTATTTATACACAGCCTTTGAAGTCAAGATACAAATGTCTCTTAAAATCTTCTTTATGACCTCATGTGTTCAGGAATACCAGACATGCATAGGATTGTCACTAGTTTGGATAATAAGATCATGAATTGCTTTTACATGTATGAAAAAAATATCTAATGAAGGTAATAATCTATAGGTGAAATAGATAGTATGCTAATCAGTAGATCAGAAATCTATTAAATGAAATATTATAAATAATAGAAAGAAAAAATAGAATAGAAAAGCTTTTTATGACATGATGGGCCCCATTTATTAAATTACAGTTGCAACTTCAGGGTCACAGCATTTCCACCTTGCACGAGTGGGCCTCAAAATCTAGTTAAGTAGCTGCCATTTTAAGACCATATACTTCGCCTCTCTGCCTCCTCAAGAGAGGTAGAGTAAAATTATCCTGATCTGGATGATTTACTGCCCATACTCACTCACAAATATCACTGAGAGAGCAGAGCAACATTGCAAAAGCAACTGTGGACAACAAATGTTGCCTGCTCACCACAATGCTGGGTGGATAGGTTACGGGAGTGAACCGTGTCCCCCAGAAAAATGATAAATAAAGCCCAATGCATCTATTCAGCCTGTCTGCAACTTACAAGTAAGTGAAAAGCTGACAGGCAAAAACAGATACTTTTGATTATTTATTTTTCTAAACATGTGATCACTACCTATTTCAGCGATTACAAGGCAAGGACGCAATTAACATAAGTGCTGCCCAGCAACAGCATTTATCCGCTATCAACAACCATGGCAGAGAAATACCAGCAAACCACCTGAATATGTATCTCCATCTCAATGGTACTTACAGCCAAATACCACTCACCATGAATACCATATGGCTTAAGGGGTTAAAATAAATAAATGAATGAATATAAACAGAGTATTAAGTAATACTTTATGACAACCTTTTACCATTAAAAGATCCCCTAAAGATTAGCTGTTAAATGCACAAATTAATTTAAGATAAGAAAATATAAGAAAAATCCATACATTATACAGTACATCATATTCTGCATCACTTGTATAGTACAGTTTGTGGAGATACGCCAAACAAGCCACTTAAGCTTATCTTATTTCCTTTGCTGTTACAAATTAGAAACAGATATACATTATGTATAATTAAATTTATTTTTTTGTCCAATAGCAAATATAGGTTTAAAACCCTTAATCCAAATTGCTTTGGACCAGAAAAGGTTTGCATTTCAGAAGAGTTTTGATTTCTGAATATTTGCTCTGTAAAATGGTGCAGCTTGGAGAGTGGATGGGACGAAGTGTAAACATCAATATCTTATGTCATTTAGGCAATATTTACAATGCCTTGCAAAAGTATTCACCCCCCAAAGCATTTTTCGTGTGCTGTTGCCTCACAACCTGGAATTAACATGGATTGTTTAAGGATTTGCATCATTTAATTTACAGAACATGCCCACAACTTTGAAGATTTATTTTTTTTTGGCTTTCTTATGACCACTCTGCCATAAAGCCCAACTCTATGGAGCGTACGGCTTATTGTCATCCTATGTACAGATACTCCAGTCTCTGCTGTGGAACTCTGCAGCTCCTCCAGGGTTACCCTAGGTCTCTGTGCTGCCTCTCTGATTAATGCCCTCCTTGCCCGGTCAATGAGTTTTGGTGGGCGGCCATCTCTTGGCAAGTTTGCTGTTGTGCCATGTTCTTTCCATTTTGTTATGATAGGTTTGATGGTGCTCCTGGGGATCATCAAAGATTTGGATATTTATTTTTGTGTTGGATATTTTTTTATAAACTATTCCTAACCCTGACTTGTACTTCTCAACAACATTGTCCCTTACTTGATTGGAGAGTTCCTTGGTCTTCATGGCAGTGTTTGGTTAGTGGTGCCTCTTGCTTAGGTGTTGCAGCCTCTGGGGCCTTTCAAAAAAGGTGTGTATATGTAATGACAGACCATGTGACACTTAGATTGCACACAGGTGGACATCACTAATTATGTGACTTCTAAAGGTAATTGGTTGCACCAGAGCTTTCTATGGGCTTCATAACAAAGGGGGTGAATACATACGCACATGCCAATTTTCTGTTTTCTATTTCTAAAAAATAGTTTTATGTATATATTTTTCTCATTTCACTTCACCAACTTAGACTATTGTGTTCTGATCCATCACATACAATTCAGATTAATAAAATATTGAACTTAAGGCTGTAATGTAACGAAGTAGGTAAAAAGTCAAGGGGGGTGAATACTTTCATAATACTGTCATAATACAGTTTATACTTGCAACCAAAAGTTAGTTTTTTTATAGTTTTTAATATTTTTATGCATAGTACCATCAGAAAGATACTACAGTACTATATTCACAAAAGTTAATTGTTATTTTAAATAAATGTAGACTAGCATTAGCATTTTAAAACACAAAAACCTAAGTGAATCTACAGACAGATAACATTGTGACTTACAGGTGGGGAAAATTGTATTTTGTTATAATTTTATTTATTTATTACAAAAAAGGTTTATACAAAAAGTTTACATTACTGAATAATTCTGGATTTCTGAATTTCAGATTTGGAGATTGTACCTGTAAATATATCTATGACTTCCCTTTTTACATGAAGTTCAAGTGACAAGTAAGCTTAGAACAAAGAGTTGAAGGGACAGTTTAACTGATTTGTTTATTGTTTTAAAAGATAGATAATGTGCAACCAATAGTATTATAGTAATATACTTTATAACCTTTAAGTCTCTATATTTCTAACTGTTTTAAGCCCTTTAAGCCCCCTCTTATCGCAGTGCATTATACCAGCTTTTCACAGCCAGATAGTGCTAGTTCATGTGTGTGCCATACAGATAAAATTGTGCTCAATTCCATGGAGTTATTTGTAAAACAAAATTAATAGGCTAAAATGCAAGTTTATAATTAGCACTGATATAAGGGGACAGTCTGCAGAGACTTAAATACAAGGTAATCAAAGAGGTAAAAAGTATATTAATATAATAGCGTTGGTTATGCAGAACTGGGGAATAGGCAATAAACATTTTTAAACAATAAACATTTTCAACTAGACTGTCCCTTTAAGACAGAACTTTGATGATCAATGCTCAACTTTAAAATACCTCCCTGGGGAATGATAAGGATTAAGAAGAGATAGATACTTTTCATTGATCAAGTTATGCGAGAGTGTAATTTACAAATTAAACATTCATTTTCAATAGTATCAAATAAAACGGATTAATCAGATTAAAATTAACTACAGTTGATTAATAGCACTTGGAAAGATAAACTCACCTCATCAATACGCATCAGATAATGATACAGGTGTAGCTCACAGCCCTTTATATGTAATCTCAGCTAAGAAAAAGTCTCATTTTTTTTTCTATTGCTTTATAAAAATCACACGTTATTCAATAGAAAAAGTTATCATACTTAAAATACATAAAATTGTTTCTTTTTATTCTGGATTGTCAATATTTTTATAAACAGTGTTATATGTGGAAGAGAACATCTGTTGCAAAATGTTTATTTTCCCCTCCAAAAATAAGGTAGTTGCAATTCCGGAAAGAATACAAATTGAACAGAAAATGACATATGCATTTGTCATAACCAAACACATTACTATTGATATAATGAAGTCATTGGTTTTGTAATGTAATAGGAAATTGGAAGAAAAAAAGTTTTAGGAACATTACACTTACCTGAGTTTGTCGTTATATATAAAATAACATCATAAACAAAGCTCTGCTGTGAAAAAGTAATTTAATAAATTGAATTCCATTCTTGATTTTAAATATTTTTCTGTGACCTGTGCACAAATACAGAGGCACACAAATTTGATTAACAGAATCATTTACTGAAAGATATAAGCACATTTCAGTTTGAATCTACCAATTGTATTTCAATATAGATTCGTAATGAAAAAACCAATGATGCAATTCATTACAACCTGCTCATCTCTGCTTGAAAATTGTGACTTTAGACTACATTTTCAGTTTAGTTTTAATATGGTTTTCCAATATTATGTTTCTTTTTTATATCTCTATATCTATCTATCTATCATCTATCTATCTATCTATCTATCTATCTATCTATCTGTTTATTATCTGAATTAATATATATATATATATATATATATATATATATATATATGTACCATAACGTAACAGCAGCACACCAGGATTTGAACCCAACATATTCCATAGTTTATTATGATATTATATCTCAATAAACTTTGGCATATGATGAGTACACAGATTTGAGTGATGCGCTCTGCCTTACCCACTTCCGTTTTTTGCGGCACTATGGAGCGTGGGATGACGTCACACGTCTTTAGTTGTAGTAACACTTGCCACAACACAGCGTTTTCGTCCTAAGCGCTGTAAATGTATGTAGTTAAAAAAAAAGGATGTCGTGGCTCCAGTGTATCCATAAAACGAAACTTTTATTGAAGCAATCCACAGTAAAAACATATATGCACTACCAGTACATAGATTGCAGCTCCTGTAGCAGACAGGCAAATGGAGACAGCTGGGTCAAGATGTAGCAGACATGTTTCATGTTTCTAAAATGGGCCAAAAACCTGTCTTTTAGGGGTCTCTTTGTTCTTCCTACTGTAATTATGTTACAGAGGGAGACAACTGTATATCTACACATACACAAAAACCTATAAAATAAATTTCTGCATGAATTGTAATACAACTCATGTCATATACTTATTGACCTGTAGGGGTGCTCTAAGCAGTATGTAGGAAGAACAAAGAGATCCCTAAAAGACAGGTTTTTGGCCCATATTAGATCTATTGAGGATCCGGAACCTGATACCCCCATCACCAGACACCTGAGGGAATTCCATAATGCTGACCCTAATTTACTAAGTGTACAGGCCACTGATCATGTACCATTATGGAAAAGAGGTGGGGATAGAGAGGTAAAATTGATTACCAGAGAAATATTTTGGATATTTACTCTCAATACAAGTATCCCCCATGGTCTTAACTTTAGAAGGGACATAGATTTATGTGTTTAATGACCCATTAACAACTATGTGTGTAAATATACCGTTTAGTTATACTATTATGGTTATGTACAGAGGTACTATACTATTAGGTGGTAAAATAATGATAAATAAATTGCACTAGTAGTGTTAAATTTGATTAACAGAAAGTTAGACAACACTATGTTTAGGCTTATATGGAGACTTTATAAACAAGTGTATATACCTTTAATTGGAATCCCTATTTAAGGTGAGATGACTGGGTCACCTGTGAGCAGTGAACAAGTGCCGGAAGGCACAACACATGTCTGCTGCATCTTGACCCAGCTGTCTCCATTTGCCTGTCTGCTACAGGAGCTGCAATTTATGTACTGGTAGTGCATAAATGTTTTTACTGGGGATTGCTTCAATAAAAGTTTTGTTTTAAGGATACACTGGAGCCACAACATCCTTTTTTTTTAAACTATATATATATAGTTACTATATATATATATATACCGACCACTTTATTAGGTAAACCTGTTTAATTGTTTGGTAACACAAATTGCTAATCAGCCAAACACATGGCAGCCACTCAATGCATTTAGGCATCTAGACATGGTGAAGATAAATTGCTGAGGTTCAAAGCAAGCAGCAGAATGGGGAAGAAAGGGAATTTAAGTGACTTTGAACGTGGCATTGTTGTTGCTGCCAGATGGGCTGATCTGAGTATTGAAAAAACTGCTGATCTACTGGGATTTTCACGCACAACAATGTCTAGGATATACAGAGAATTGTCCGAAAAAGAGAAAACATACAGTGAGTGTCAGTTTCGTGGATGAAAATGCCTTGTTGATGTCAGAGGAGAATGGGCAGACTGGTTTGAGATGAACAACCAAGTAACAACCAAGGTATGCAGAATACCATCTCTTAACACACAACACATCAAACAAATGGGCTACAGCAACAGAAGACCACACCGGGTGCTACTCCTGTCAGCTAAGAACAGGAAACTGAGGCTATAATTCCCACAGGCTCACTAAAATTGGACAAGAGAATATTGGAAAGCTTCGACATTCAGATGGGGTGGGGTCAGAATTTGGTGTAAACAACATGAAAGCATGGACCCATCCTGCCTTGTATCAACGGTTCAAGCTGGTGGTGGTGGTGGTGTAATGGTGTGGGGAATATTTTCTTGGCACACTTTGGGCCACTTAGTACCAATTGAGCATCGTTAAAATGCCACAGCCTACCTGAGTATTGTTGCTGACCATGTCCATCCATATATGACTACAGTGTACCCATCTTATAATGGCTACTTCGTGCAGGATAATGCACCATGTCACAAAGCTCAAATCATCTCAAACTGGTTTCTTGAACATGATAAGTTTATTGTACTCCAATGGCCCCCACAATTACCAGATCTCAATCCAATAGAGAACCTTTGGGATGTGTTGGAACAGAAGATTCATATTATGGATGTGCAGCCAGCAAATCTGCAGCAACTGCGTGATGCTATCATGTCAATATGGAATGTCTGAGGAATGTTTCTAAAACCTTGTTGAATCTATGCAACTTAGAATTAAGGCAGTTCTGAAGGCAAAGGGAGTCCAACCCGGTACTAGCAAGGTGTACCTAATAAAGTGGCCTGTAAATGTATATATCTCTGTGTTTGTGTATATGTATATATATATATATATATAATATAACAAAATATCTGCACTCACTGGGCTTTTGTAAAAGTAGGTTTCGTGTATGATACTTCTTCCTCAGACTAAACAAATAATGAATTAAAAAACATTATATAAGATGATAAGCCCCGTCCCAACATACAAAATTGAACCAAAAATTAGTTGTCATGGTGATTGACATTATCAACTATAATGATCTGTATATTGTCATAAAAACACAGAGTTTTGAATGAAAAGTCAAACGAACAATAAATAAACATATAAACATAAAGTGAGTAGAATGATGTTCCTTTTTGGAAAGCCTATATTAACACCCTAGATCATCAGATCAGATGCTGGATTAGAAAGCTATTGCATATGTTAGCCATATAAATGCGTATCTAGTTGGAACTTATTGCATATGCATTATTACACAGTACCTTATATACTCTTTAATACTTGTAAGTATATTATCCTCCCTACGTATGTAATCACTCCTCATGTTAAATCGTGGTTTCCAAATGTTACTCCTGTACTCCGAAAGAGATGAATATGCTTCCTACTTACATTCTCCTACATTCTCCTTTACTTGGACTCCGGATACTCAGGTTGAGTATATATATATATATATATATATATATATATATAGGTATCCAAAACACCAGAACTCGCCCACAAAAGAAAACTGCCTGGGTGCAATTTTGTAAGAAATATTTAGCCAGGAAAAAATGCACTCTCAGGACTTTCACAAATAAGTTACTTTTATTTCTGTAACGTTTTCGGAGGTCTTGCCTCCTTCATCAGCATAGTTAAAATACAAACAAATCAACTTTTAAATAGTGACATACTCACTCCAAACCACTTCAAACCATTGCATTCACTGGCGCCAAATTATCGGTGTTGGACCGCATACTGCGTTCCAAGTGTGCTACGTACCGGAAGTCGTACGCCAGAGTACTTCCGGTTGTCAAATTTTAAGCCGTAATTATTCGGCTTAATCTTTATTAATTCCACAATCAAAAAATTACTGTGACATATAATGTGTGGATAGTTTTTGAAAACTAAATGATAAAGTGCAAAACAAATGTGCATATACAGTGAATAATAAGCGTGACAGCCGCCCATCGTCATGGCAACCTAGCAAACAGTACAATGTATCCCTGTCTGAAACAGGGAAAAAGACTAACAGTAACAATCTTCGAAAGTGTATCACAGAGTATGTTGATGCAGGTAATATATCCTGCTAAATTGTGTATGTTGGAAAGTAAATAGATCTAAGGGTCTACTTGTGAATAACGCAAGATAATGTGCTGCAATATATACGCCTTACTGTGTTAAGTTATATAGCGGACACCAGGCTAGTCTACTTCTTACTTTCATGTTCCCAGTATTTACTGAGGGGTCTCATGTAGAGATGCATAGCTATGATGTACTACCCTTAATGTGTAAATAACTATTATGCTCAAAAAGTCGTATGTAAGAGATCTCCCCATTGTCACGGGCTATTCACGTGCATGCTATTCGCACCATTGAGCAAATATCTTATTTACATTTTGTTGTATTTTTTAGGGGGGATTTGTACAACATAACCATCCCTTAAAGTGTAAGGGGGTCATATGTTAAGAGCATACTCTACTTCCATATTGAGACTAACGGTACTCCCACTTCATCATCACTCTGAATACCAATCACTCAAATTATATTTGAACTTATTACTAAAGAAGATTGAAAAAAAACATATAAAAACAATTGATATAACGGTCTTTCAGTTCACTGCAATAATATCCCAAACGGGATTGATCTAGCTCCAAAAGTCCAAGATTTGCATGTATATATTACAAGGAGCGCCAAGTTGTTTGCTTCTGAATCTCTGCAAAATGGCTCGCTCTTTGTTTAATTCTATGCATTCTTCTGTGTCTATGGTTACAACCTTATCTCATAGATTGAAATGGCCTGTAGGTTGAATGCCTTATATGCACTGTGATTCCCTGGTTATTCAACGATCCAATCATTATTTTTGTTGTAATATTCTTTAATGATCTTCATCTGGTGCTATCTCTTTTCCTTCCTGACATGCTTTAGGACCTAATAACCAACTTAGGAAATATGTAATGACATATAGGCTGTGTGTGTTAAGAACCTGGTAACTCCAAGGAACCACTATCTGACTTCCACACAGGTATTAGAAATACCAAAGACTCCTAAACCTGGTGCTGTATGCCAACATGGTTAGGAGATCCCCTATGGCGAGGCACGCAAACCATATGGCCCACAGAGTCATGATAGTCTAGGTGCCGTACCCTGAGATTGTGTCACACTTTATAGCCACATTACATCAAAGCCTTAAAGTCAGGGGTAGTGTTAAGCCCACCTGGGTAAATTGTACCTAGTCGGTACATCCACTGGGCCTCCCTTTGTAGGAGTATTTTACCTCTGTCTCCTCCCCTATCCAGTGGGGGTACATGATCAATAAGTGTGTATCTTATTGATGCCACCGAATGTTTGTGTTCTGCACAGTGTCTCGCTACTGGTTGGTCCGAATCTCCGGACTTGTTAGCCGACCTTATGGCATGGCGATGATTGGCCATCCTTTCCCTCAGGGTACCTGTCGTCTTACCAGCATAGCAACGAGAACATGGGCACACCAATAAGTAAACAACAAACGTGGTCGTGCAGGTGATCGAATGCCGTATACAAAACTGCCTGTTGGTGTGGGGGTGGTGAAATGTTTTGGTACTTATAAGTCCATTACAGGTGGTGCATCCTAGGCATCGATAGGATCCTCTGATGTTTGTATGTATCCTGGGTTTATAACTTGCCTTTGAGTCAGTCCTGACCAATAGGTCTCGCAAATTTGTGCCCCTCCTGTAGCCAACCATGGGTGTGAGATGTTTACTAAACTGTAGTTTTGGGTCAGTGGAGACGATAGGCCAGTGTGTCCTTAGAGAAAGTCCAGCATTTCTGGTACTAGGAGAAAATGTAGTAGCCAGTATAATTTTGTCATCACTGGTCTGTCTAGGTTCTTTTGCCAATAATTGTGCCTGTGTGACTTGTGACACTTCCTTCATCATCTGACTGATGTGTTGTGTCTTGTAACCCCTCTCTGCAAATTTTGCACCCATTTCAGACAACTGGGAGGCTCCCACCTTAGGGTCAGAGTTATTCCTCACTGTTCTGATAAGCTGCGATTTCAGTATGCCTTTCAATAATGCTGGGGGATGACAACTATCAGACCTCAGTAGGGAGTTCCTATCCGTAGGTTTACTAAATAGTGTACATCCTAAGCCCTGTGTAGTTTTATACACTTTGAGGTCAAGAAAGTTAATGGACTGTAGATCGGTCAAGATCTTAAACCTAACCGTGGGCTGTGTACTATTGAATAGCTCAAACCACTCATGTAGGTCATCCATGCCCCCTCTCCAGATCAGAAAAATATCATCGATATACCTACGGTAGAAAATGATAGATGAATCACATTTACCCCATAGGTATAGGTTCTCAAAATGGGACATGAAGATATTTGCATAGGAGGGGGCCATGGATGACCCCATGGCTGTTCCTGCTAACTGTAGAAAGAATTTGTTTTCAAATCTAAAATAATTCTTGTGCAAACAAAATTCAACAAGAGATAATAAGTATTCAATAGGTGGTCCCTCATAGAGGGGGTTGTTCATGAGATGTGCCCTGACAACTTCTAATCCTTCCCTGTGGGGAATGATAGTGTATAAGCTGTTCACGTCCATGGTGACCAAAATATCACCAGGCTGGACGTGCACAGCCCCCAATAGTCTAATAAATTCGCTGGTGTCCAGCAAAAAGGATCGTGTTTCCCTGACAACCGGCTGCAATAGCAGATCAATATACTGTGACACCGGTTGGCACAAGGAATCCACTGCCGACACAATCGGATGACCCGGGGGTGTCTTGGCATTTTTATGCACCTTTGGAATTGTGTATAGTATGGGTATCCTGGGATACAGAGTAGTGCAATATTTTTTAATATGTTCAGAAATGAAACCCTGTTCACAGCCCATACTGATCAAATCATCCAATTGTTTTTTGTATGTACCTGTTGGATCGCAATTCAAAGCCATGTAAGTAGATGTGTCTGAGAGTTGATTTACAATATCTTTTTTGTAAAAATTGTAATCTAGAAGAACTATGGCTCCTCCCTTATCCGCTGGTCTAATGGTAAGGGAGGTGTCATCCTGTTGCATTTTAATAGCCTTTCTTTCTATTTGTGTGAGATTATGTTTCCATGTGATGTGTTCTCTGTCCTTATCCAGGTCTTGAGAGACCATACGGATAAAGGTTTTGGTACTGGCGCTACAATTTATCGGTTCAAATGTACTTTGTATGTGACACTTGCGTTCAATGAAAGTTTTAGTGTTATCTGGTACAGTGTTCTGAAAAAACTCTTTGAGCTTTAAGGTTCTGCAAAATTTGTGAACATCTAGTTTCTGCTCATATTCAGTAGTCATCGTACTGGGAACAAATGACAGTTCCTTATTGAGCAGTTGTATTTCACCATTTGTCAGAACATGAGAGCTCAAGTTAATTATTGCATCCTTCGTCTCCCCCTCCTTGGCGGTCTGTGTCTTGGTGCCCGCCCGCCTGATGTGGGGTCTAGTATGTCTGCTCTCTGTGAGCGTGTTGTAACCCCTAAAAAATGCCTGGGTGTTGATTGTGCGTTATATTGGTCAAAATTGTCATTTGCGCCCGGTGGGGTGTATGGCCTCACGCTATGAGTTCTCTCAGTGTCAGTGGACTCCGCCCCACTTGTATCTACTGTGTCGAAGCGTACACGCCTGTCACGCTGTCTTCTCCTGGGCTGAATCTCTCTAGTGCCTGTAAGCCATTTATATACCTTGCCCTGAGAGTAATCAGACTTAACCGTGTCAAGTTTCCTATTTTTAAATGTAATTAGGTCATTTTTATACTTATCAATTTGTGTGTTAATTTTAGATAACCAGTTCTCTTGTTGATCGTTAGCAAGAATTGGATTGTGTGTTGTTTCAAATTGCTGAATTTCAGTCTTAACCTTGGCTAAGATAGAAGTGACTTCCTCAATGACCAACAATATTAAATCGAAAGAACATTTGTTTAAAATGTAACACCACTTCTTTCTGAACTCGGGGTTGTCTCTACCTATGGTAGGAATGTTATGGACTCTAAAGCCCCTTGGAATCTGTCCATTTCTATGGTAATCTGAAAGATAACTACTGTGTAAAGATAAATCTATCTCACGTTTTTTAAGTTTTAACAATGCAAAATACAAATTAAGGGGAGTCTCACCAGTCGTCCTGGATATGGGTGCGAACAAAATGCGGTTAGCATCATCCTGGGTGTAAGAAACCGTCCCTGTTTGTGCTGCCCTGGCTTGTCCTGCCGGATCTTCAACCATTTCCACACCAGTAACAATAGGATCTTGATGGCTTTCTCCTTGTGATGACATAGTTGGTACCAGAAAAAAAATGGAGAGCCTATAGGGAACTGAAAGACCGTTATATCAATTGGTTTTATATGTTTTTTTCAATCTTCTTTAGTAATAAGTTCAAATATAATTTGAGTGATTGGTATTCAGAGTGATGATGAAGTGGGAGTACCGTTAGTCTCAATATGGAAGTAGAGTATGCTCTTAACATATGACCCCCTTACACTTTAAGGGATGGTTATGTTGTACAAATCCCCCCTAAAAAATACAACAAAATGTAAATAAGATATTTGCTCAATGGTGCGAATAGCATGCACGTGAATAGCCCATGACAATGGGGAGATCTCTTACATACGACTTTTTGAGCATAATAGTTATTTACACATTAAGGGTAGTACATCATAGCTATGCATCTCTACATGAGACCCCTCAGTAAATACTGGGAACATGAAAGTAAGAAGTAGACTAGCCTGGTGTCCGCTATATAACTTAACACAGTAAGGCGTATATATTGCAGCACATTATCTTGCGTTATTCACAAGTAGACCCTTAGATCTATTTACTTTCCAACATACACAATTTAGCAGGATATATTACCTGCATCAACATACTCTGTGATACGATTTCGAAGATTGTTACTGTTAGTCTTTTTCCCTGTTTCAGACAGGGATACATTGTACTGTTTGCTAGGTTGCCATGACGATGGGCGGCTGTCACGCTTATTATTCACTGTATATGCACATTTGTTTTGCACTTTATCATTTAGTTTTCAAAAACTATCCACACATTATATGTCACAGTAATTTTTTGATTGTGGAATTAATAAAGATTAAGCCGAATAATTACGGCTTAAAATTTTACAACCGGAAGTACTCTGGCGTACGACTTCCGGTACGTAGCACACTTGGAACGCAGTATGCGGTCCAACAACGATAATTTGGCGCCAGTGAATGCAATGGTTTGAAGTGGTTTGGAGTGAGTCACTATTTAAAAGTTGATTTGTTTGTATTTTAACTATGCTGATGAAGGAGGCAAGACCTCCGAAAACGTTACAGAAATAAAAGTAACTTATTTGTGAAAGTCCTGAGAGTGCATTTTTTCCTGGCTAAATATATATATATATATATATATATATATATAATGTGTATGTATATATATATATATATATATATATATATAGAGAGAGAGAGAGAGAGAGAGAGAGAGTATATGTGTGTGTATATATATATATATATATATATGTCTGTATATATATATATATATATATATATATTTTGTATGGAAAGGTGTGAATAAGATGGAAGCTTATTACATAAACAAGAATTTCCAGGTATGTCACCAGGAGGTTTTTTTCAGAAGACCTGTGATCGACTCCCCATTTGTTTATAGAATATACCACCTCAGGTATACCCATATAGATAATACATAAAATACAGTCTCAACAATTGTGATCTAATACTAACAAGTGCATGGATGTATGTGTATGTGAATTGGGTGACCAACCATATTCATCCACTCCTGGTGACACAATTAAAAGCTTGTCACTCTCTTTCTTGCCCCTTAAGGATGCTATTGTGGGGTACCTCCACCAAACCTGGCTCATGTACCACCCCAATATTTAATGGAGTATTGGACCAATGGTATTTGCACCCAGTATGTAATACACTTCCAATGCTCTTGAATCGGTAGATACAGTATTTTATATTCAGTCACTCATATCGCTGAGCTTCAACTATAGTGAGAGGTGTTGTGATGAGAATGAGTGACTTACCACAATGTTGGGTTTCCCTGATCATGTCTAGGACTACTCAGGCCTCAAACATCAATCAGTTAAAGGTACTTGGAGGGCAGGATTGCCATATATAATTGGCATACCATCCTCCTTCCCCTTAGGGAACCACAACCCCGGGACTAGCACCCAAGGTCTGTGTTACCTTCCTACTTTACACCAATAGTTTAAAATCTGGTATTGAGTTAAATCCCCCAGGATATATGGTGCCCAGCCTGTAGATCCATTCAGCTTCACGTATCAGTAACGCCTTGTGCCTGTCACCACCTCTGTCCAATTTGGGTATGTGATCTATCAATATATAGCATATTGATGATACCGGGTGTGACTTCTCTGCACAATGTCTTGCAACGGGTTGTTCTGATACACCTCTCAGCCTATGATTTGCCATCCGTTCTGTAAAGTCCCTTGAGTTTTTTCCAACATAAAAACGTGAACATGGGCAGAATAGTAAGTAAACTACATGTGTAGTATTGCATGAGAGGGAGGGTCTGATAGTTAACAGCTTGTTTGTGTGAGGATGATGGAAGGTTTTCGTCGCAATTAGCCGTTGCATGTAGTGCATCCCAGACACTTATATGAACCCTTGACATTCATTTTAAGCCTTGTTGTGTAGCTCTGTTTTGGGTCTGTTTTGACCAATAGATCACAGAGGTTGGTGCCCCTCTTATATCCCACCATCTGTTTCAGAATACTTGTGAACCTTAATTTGGGGTCTGATGTCACAATCTGCCAATGTGACCTCAGAATCTTGCCAGCATTTGCTGTGTTGGGTGTAAAGGTGGTCGCCAGAATGAGCTTATCATCTTCTGTTTCTGTGTTTCTCTGAGTTTTTAGATCATCTTGAGAGAGATCCTGAACTTCACCAAGGGTGCTGTTAACCAGATGTGATTGATAGCCCCTCTGGTGGAATTTTTAATTGACCCCTTCCAACTGGGAGACCCCTACTACCTTATCAGTGTTGTTCCTAATTGTCCTAATCATTTGTAATTTGTTAATGCCTCTTAGTAGTGCAGGGGGGTGGCAGCTGTCAGCCCTAAGGATAGAATTCCTGTCGGTGGACTTACTGTACAGTGTAGTGCATAGGATGTTGCCAGATATATAAATATTCAAGTCAAGAAAATGTATCTGTTGGTCATTCATTGTCAGTTTGAATCTTAATGTAATCTCAGTGTTGTTGATTTTATCAAACTAATCCAGGAGTTTCTGTTGATCCCCATGCCAGACAAGGAAGACATTGTCTATGTATCTACGATAGAATACAATCGATGCATCATAGATGTCCTAAATATATCTATCTTCAAAATAGAACATGAATATGTTCGCATATGATGGGGCTATGTTCGACTTCATCGCTGTCCTGGCAGTTTGAAGGTAGAATCTCTGTT